>NW_015112903.1:0-8764 GCF_001443285.1 Poecilia latipinna
TATATATACTACCAACTTCCTGCCTGCTCCCAATTCTTGCTGCACTTTACTCCATGTCCGCTGTTTCTCCAGTTGCCAATGGCAACCAGCTGAACTAGAAGAGATTTTTGAGTTGACACATTAATATGAAAGACATTTTTTTCGCCTTTCCACTGCATCCTTCTTCTGTAGATCATTGTGGATGACGGTGTACATTTGTTCTCTGAAGCTCGGTGAGTTTCTCAGAGAGGGAGAAAAAAAAAATAAAAAAAAAATAAATAAATAAATAAAAATCAGCGGGTGGAGGAGGAAGGAGAGGGGAGGGCAGACTGTTGCACATGTCTGTTGCCATGGGGATTCTGGCGCAGTGACTATGCAGTAATGTGGCTGCAGGAATGGAGGATTTGTTTTCACAAGGGAGGTTCCAGCCAAAAAAAAAAAAAAAAAAAAAGTAAAAATAAAATGGAGAGAGCATGAGCTGGAGCTTCAGTCCCCAATTATGTGAAGGGGGCATTTATTTTAAAAAGAGAGTTAGCAAGGCTTTACTTAGAGCAAGGTGCTGCCTCAGAGACCTTTGAATGTTTTCATACTACCTCACCGTCCAGATTAAATTAAGGCCACCACCATGAGTGGATAGGAGAAAAATCCATTTCAATAAGGGGAACAATGGAGAGCTAATGGAGGCTTCATAATTGCATGTTCCCAAGATAAACGTGTTAATCAAATACAAAGCTTGCATAGAAAACAGTAATTTACTTTTCCAGGAGAGAATAGTGCTTGGAATATTGAAGATATAATCACTGGACCAGATGAATTAATTCTAATTAATAGTAAATAAACTGTGTCATTAATATAGAAGTTAGAAAAGTCAATGGCCAGGCCTTTGTGCAATTGAAAGTGGCTGCTATACATTGGCTGAGTCTAACGCTTCGCTGCTCAGATTTAATTCTGAGGTGGGCAAGAGACTTGAGAAAAGCAATAACGCATTGTATTTTACAGTATATGAGTGAGTGAGTGACTGAATGTAGTGTAAAGCACTTTGGAGTCATTTGACTTGACAAAGTGCTACACAAATGTGGGCCTTTTACCATTTACAGAAGTAAACATCATTAAAGTCACCAGGGCCCAGCGGATGAATGTGCAGAGTGATTTAAAAATAAATCAAATAACATGTAAAAACCTAAAATCAGTGTTTCAGAATTGTTTACTATTAGTAGAGTCTTTATCCGCTTGAAAATGAACTTTATGTTTTAATGATTTATAAACAAGCAAATAAAACATAATTACCTCTCATGTCATCATAGGTTTGTCTAGCCAGAGGCATATTTACTAAATTATTGTTGCTTTTAATAACAAAAAACATCATTTTAGAGTCATTCAAGTTTAAACAGATGTGATGTTTGTCCATGGCGTATTGAGGGTCAGAATTAGCAAGATAAGTACTAATTTTGAGTATTTATGCTGTTAATACCAAAAAAAAAGAAAAAAAAAACAACAACAACAACAGAGCAGTCTACGGAGATTGAAAATGATTTTGCAAAAAATAAATATCCCTGTTGTAATCCGTCATACCTCCACAGATGAAAATGAAGTAAACAAAAAGGTTTTTAATGAAACAAATACAAGACGCTGCCTCTCCTAGAGGAGTCTATAATTCTTTGGGATTCTTTCCCGCAGCAGCTCAGAGAAGTCAGATCCAGACGTACAGTCATGAGATAAGCAAACGACTGGCTGCAGTATATTTTGGAGCAAAGGCTTCTTTGAGGACGTCTTCACTTGTCCAGTGACGTCCAGACGCAGGAACATGTCCGCCCGCCCCCGGGTCAGCCAGTGAGAAAAGAGAGAGACGTTCTGTTGTGAGGCTTCATGTAGATTTATGATGTCACTGATATCCCTGCTGTATTCTTCCCAAAAGGTGAAGACAAAATAAATTTAAGAAAAAAAAAACACTTTTGTTTGCAATCGGAGCAGCAATGCAGCTATACACCCCAACAACTTGAGATAAGCAAAAGCTAGTTCCTGATGTTTTTAAATCTAATATATTAAATCCTAATTGAAGAGGAATTGATATGTTTTTATTCTCTACATTGTTCTTTTTTTATTAGAGCATTTGTGTTTGTGTTGTAATTGGCTTTTACCAAAAAGCCCGTTTCAAAGCTGCATAATGTTTACATGACTATTGTCGGAGATCAGAGCCTAGATAGAGAACAGATTTTCTTACTTTTTTCAGAGATATTTTAATTATAATTCAGTGTTTAATTATCAGAAAACTATCCAACTGTCTCTAGGGAGAATTTGTTTCTGTGCTGCGTAGAGACGTCATCCACTTTAAAACCAACATTTCTGCTCTATTTAACAGCTACATTTGGACATGTGGTTACTCTGGCGGTTTTGACACATACTACATGACCACAGCTTCTTCTTTTTTCTCAGTCTTGACCTTTGCTGCATGTCATTTCCTCTCACTCTCTTCCCCTTTCTGTATTTACAACATTTTGAGATTTTTACAAACTTGTATGACTTCAGAAAAGTGAAAAAAACAAAACATGTTGAATAATAAGAGCTAATACTTGTAATTTGTTCATAGTTTCAGACATCTGTTGATCATAAGCTGGCAAGAGCTCATCTATCCATCGTCTCCCACTTATCCAAGGCTGGATCATGAGGATTCCTGTCCAGCTCATTCTGGGCATCTGGAGGAGCTCCTTGACCAAGAGGTTAATATTGTTCCTCCTGCATGTGTCTTCACATCATCCTAATATTACCAAACCACCTCCACTGACTCCTTTTTGATGAGCAGTGGCCGACCCTTTCCATGCACCTTGAAGGCCTTGGCTTGGAAACATCAACAAGAACACCTCATTCATAAAGATATAAGACTCCAAAGTTCCCAAATCAGACACTCTCCAGTCTCTGACTACAACTTAAGATGCTGTGCATGAACACCATAACCAACACTGGCTATAATGTTCAGCTCTGACATATTTTCATCATTGCAGGTGAGCCTGTTTAAAAATAAACGGGTAAGTATAAAAAGTCAACTTCATAAATTCTTTATTACTCTCCAAAATGTATGAAAAAAGTGATTTTGACTGTAGAAATGTGGACACTGAAACATGAAGGGCTGTTCTTATGTGCCTTGTTCAATTTGTAGAAAGAAAGCAAACATAAGAAAAAAGTAGATTAGAAAAAAAAAAACATTCAAATGACAAATTCAATGGAAAAAAATTGCCTTATAGCTCATCAAGACTAAAAAGTAATGGATATATGCAGAGGTAACAGCCAACTAAAGTAATATGCATTGGCCTTTAAAGTATCATCTATGAATATGATGTTAATACCAACAAAAACAGAAAAACGCTTTCCTTCCCCATGGTCAAACATGTTACCTTTCATCTGTGCGTCAAACTCAAAATGCTTAGAAGCTGTTGGGTTTACAATTTTCCAATCTGACAGATACCACTAAAGAGGGGTTTAGTCCTAACGTTACCTTCAGGTACCCTTGCAAATCACATGAAACAAGGTCCCCAAACACTTAGACTGGTGTGTGCCAAGTTGGCAGGGCATTACTGTCTCTGTAAGCAAATGGGGACGTGGGGAGTGAGGAAGACTTTAACAGTTTAATAACCGGGCCGCTCCAGTGTTATCAAAGGAATTAGAGAGGAAGCCAACAGGATCAATATGTGGGCCTTTATCCGTTTTACAAGTTCAGCGTTTTGATTGAAGAAAGAACTCAGGGGACACACAGCGTGTCCATAATGGAGCCAATTAAAACTTTTCATCAAAGTCTCAGAAGGGTCTTTGATTCAGTAACAGCTGAGTTAAACTGTTTTTTGATACCGTGAGATTAAATTGCACGGCATACGTCTCTGACCCGTTAAAGAGCCAATGAGTAATTATTTTACTGTCAGCTGAACACCGGGAACACAACAAACAATAACCATATGTTATCCCCATGGAGGTGATCCTTTGGGAGAGTGGAGCTAATCACCTTTACAGTTTTACCTCGTGGAAACAGATGCGATAGACGTGGGAATTTCAGTTTTGTCCCTGAGATCGGAAGGATTTGCCTGTGGAGTGCTGAGTTAGAGCCGTCGTTTCAAATTCATCTTCAATTTCCCAAGAGGAGCGCTTGAGCATATGAGCTTCTTTAAACTCATGTGCTCATGTGGTGTTCACTGTGTTTTGGTTTTAGACTTTATTATGTTTTGTTATTTTGTAAAATTGATCGTAGCTCCGACTGTCTTTATGAGTCCATGCTCTGTGAGTAAACCATAACATAGATGACAAGATACATTTGTACTCATAAAAGTGCCATTTCTGGAATTCAGACTTGAACAGAAATCCTGAATAATTTCAGAACTGCAAAAATGTTAAAATTGACTTTTATTTTTTATTTTTTAAATGTATTTCTAATATTTTTTTAAAACTTCCACTATGTTGTGACGGTATAACATGAAACTGATGATCTCTGAAAAACATCGAGCCCCTCTGCCTCCTCTCTGTGGTCCTACTGCCGTCTGCAGAAATCCCGGTCAGAAACGACCAATCAGATGCAGGAGGAAGGTCTCAGCCCCATCTGCTGCGAAGGCTTTTGAACAGTAATTATGAATTACTATTTGTAAGTAGAATGCACCTTTTCACTGTTTCCATACATGCACACACACACACATACTTGGACTTGTAGACTTGCATTTTTATCTGCCTTTCTATGAAGCACATTAGTTTTCCATGTCCCTGCTGTTAAGGGACACGGCGCCCTTTAGCTTGACTCTTAGCCAGTTTGTGAAGATGAATGACTGAGAGAGCACAGTGTCTACATTGTTTATCATTGTACTTAAGGTGACCATAAGAACATGAAGTATTCCCGATGTTTTGTTTTTTTTTTAGTTAGTTTTATTTAGCTAGCTTCTAATTAATCCAATAACAGAAGAAGTATGCATTATGTTGTTCTTGTATACAACGCTAGTAATTAAAGGCAGGATTTTTTTTTCTTACCCCCCTCAAGTAAAATTGTAGAGAGAAGAGGTAGGTGAATCCTCACTATAACCAACATGTATGCAGTTTTTGTTAGAGCTGAAATGTAATTTTTCCTGACTTGCATTCAGCTGCCATTGTTTCCTTGCTTCACAACACTGAAAGCAATCCTATTACTGGGACTGAGCGTGTGGGTTGCAGCTACAATGCAGAAACACTCAAATTAAAGGGATTCAGTTATTAAAGTTATTCAGCTACAGATTCCCAAGTGGAGCTTATTTTCTTCAAATAGATCAATGAATGTGAATGATACTCTTTTCTTACTTTGATCTAGACCAGTGTGGGTGGAACTTAAGGTTAATTTAGCTCTCTTTCGTTATTCATTCTCCACTCTACTCGTGTATTACCAGTGGTCCAAACATCTGTAATCCTTTATACAAAGAGACAGGAGCCATAATCCTGGTACAGTTGCGATACAATTGCTTGACTTTAATGATCAAGACACAATTTAGAGTGGTATCACTATGTGGTGCCAAAAGTACTCACTGACAAAAACATCTAAGCGCCACAATAAGAGCTCAGAGGGAATTGTTCAATTTGAATATAATTTGAGACAGTCAATTAAAAGATAGCAGGTAGAGCTAAGGCACAGGCACAGGAGAACAGATTGGGTCATGCTAACACATGAATATGCTCTGATCTGAATTATTTCATACTTGTTCTGGTTGTATTTTTGGAGTCATTGTCCTGAAGATCAATATTCACCTCAATCTTACGTCTTAGACTTAAAACATGCTCTCTTCCAGGACTGGCATGTATCTATCTCCAACCATTACCAGATCAGCATCCCTGTCAATACTGAAGAAAAACAATTCCCGCTGCATGCTGCTGCCATCGCCATGCTTTAACATGTGTTTGTAGAGATATTAATTATTTTTCCAATACACAGAATTTTGCATGTGCACACAGTGCGTCTGGAAGATATTCACAGTACCCTGTTATGACAATGTGCTTGTGTGTGTGTGTGTGCGTGTGTTTAGCAAGGGCGAGGATTGGCGTCGCCCTTGTTTTCGCAAGGGTGATGCTAATGTTTATGGTTGAATGAAACCGTTCAAGCATAAACATCATCAGAATGTTTTCAACATAAATGTGGAAAACAATATATGATGTTAAGTCGCTAAGGTGGTTTATTTCTACAGGAGCTCACTTGGTAAAAAGTGTTACTAACAATTCTTATGCTCAGCTTTGCTCTAGACAATTCACAGTTTTGTCTTTTTAAAGTAAGAAATTCCCAATAAAATGTGGTACTACAGTCATTTTTCAAAGATACCTTACAGCAAAAAATCATCTTCTGCACCTCTTATTAGACAAGAATTGTATGATGTTAAAGTAAGAACATGTTTCTTATTTTATCCCACATCGACATATATTCTGCTAATTTCTCTCTTCACGCTGTAAATAACCCAATTAAATTTTTGGAAGCAAAATGCAATTATTTTTTTAAGGATCGTCATCAGTGAGAGCGTCTTTCCTTTGTTCATTGTCTTGGGGATCCAGAAACATGTTGCAGCTACAGAGGATTCTGCATAAGTTGCGAAATCAAACTTCATTGATTACAACTAATGACTAAATCTGATGAAGGTTGATGATGTTGCTGCATTGTGAGTAGCACACAGGCAACCACTGCAGCTCATTATTTATAATTACCTCTTCCCTTTTCAGTCTTTAGGCGTCACTTTTAGCCATAGCAGCTCAGAAACACAAAAACTTGCAATTTCAAAAATTTTTTCCAACTTCTGCGCAGTATTAGATTATTATTATTTTTTTTTTTTTACAAGTGACCACAGCATAGTTAGGCTTTATGAAGGCTTTATTTATAATTTTCTACTCCATCTAGGAAATGTATGGAAATTTAAGCTGGTGATTCTAATAACTCTGGTCAGTAGGTGAGAATATTAAACTAACAAAACCAATTAAAATAAGCAAAGATTACATGCAAAGACAGCATGTATTTGAAATGCTTTCACAAAGCCACATTTTCTGGATAATCTCCCTCATTACGGAGGATTTTATCAACATGGTCTCATTGTTCCACTTATATCTTCAGAGTGAACGTTAAAACGCCACCAGGAATCCACGCATACTTTAATTAATTGAACTAGGCAGTTCACAATATTAAGTGATATTATATAAAATATTATATGATCATGACAAACAGGCATAATTACATCCGAAATAAAGTTAATGTATTGAAATCGGGAAATTAGCTGCTGTCACACAGAATTTACCTCCTCGTTTATATCATTGTTCAGTTTTAATTCTGGTTCTTCTGACGGTGCCTAAAGGGCACCACTTACTGAGATTTATCCACAGCAGCCTCAATTTGAAGCGACTCATGTAAAAATCACACAACCATACAACTATACTAAGTAAAACTGAGTTGGCTTGTGGGGAATGATGGGCTCAGAGGATTTAATGAACTTAAACCTCCCAGTGAACCAGGAATACTCCCACTTCACCAGATGGCCAATCCTCTCCTGGCTCTTAATCTGGATTCTTCCTCTCTCCACCACTCTTGCTGAGGCAATGTAAAAAAAAATAAAATAAAATATCCTGTCTAAAAAGCCCCAGCTGCTCAAGTTATATTTTGATTTTGGGTGCAACGAGATGCATACACTTAGACTCAAGATTTAAGGCTGAGTCATAAAGCAGGAAGGACAACAAGTGCACTCGTTTTACTCTAAACAATCACTGTAAAAGTTAAATTGAGCAATTAAACTTTTCCCTCTCAGGAGGAAGTAAAGCATTAATTCAAATATAGAAATTCACAGTTATTCTGTCTTTTTCCTGCTTAATTTTGTATTATCTGTAGTAAGAAAACATGGCACCACATTTCAAAACAGAAAAAGAAGACGAGCACATCATCTTGTTTCTTGTACTTTATTTTATGGGACATGCGTAAAATGTTTCTGTTGGCTAAATTTCATAAACTGTGTGGCTTTGCTAGAATAATTCTGATGGGGAGCAAGCAATTGCTTTGGCTCAGTGAAAATAAATTTTAAAACAACTTTAAGGTAGCAATTGTAGTCACAGGATGATTAAGCTGCTTGGAAATTGTCTTACAGCTTTAACATTAATATGCTTGTCTATCATTTTTTTCTTTCAAATCTAATCGGGACAACGTTCTCCTTCACTTCCTGTGGACTGTGTTTAGTGTGCAACGCACCGTGTCACCAAACAGCACATAAACTATTTTTCACCCATTAAGTTGGCAAACTGACTGATTACAAGCTGGAAGTCACAAATTATTAGGCTGTTAGAGGCCACGCATTAGATTAAAATGGCACTATGTTCAAATTATTTAGCATGTTAGTTTATTTTTTTTTACATGATTGCGTTCAGTCACGATTTAAAAGCAATGTCCAATTTTCATTCTTTCTCAGTACATTTCTCTCTTTTTTTTGTCATTTTAAAGTTATTTCTGTGATGATTGTGAGCTTTTTGGTCATTAACAGAAGATTATCGCACGTGTGTCTTTGAGGACTTTTTCTTTAATTGTTGGTTGCTGCTGACTTGTTTGACAGATTAAAAGTTTGTTTTCTGTTGTGTTTTCTTTTGCAGATTTTTTTTTTATTCTAACAGCTTTTATGTGACAGTAAATTGACAGGAAAGTGGGTTATGAGAAAAGGAAAAGACATGCAGCAAAGTTCAACAGGCTGGGACTCAGATTATGAAAATAAAATAAAGTCACTTTTATATATATATAAAAAAAAAAAAAATCCCCTCTCACCCTCCGTGGGTGGTCTCT
>NW_015112903.1:12996-20155 GCF_001443285.1 Poecilia latipinna
TATATACAGGTATGTGAAACCCAGCATGTATTTTTGATTAACCTTGATAATCAGCATGCAAAAATGTGCCTGTTTGCGCTCAGTGCTCGGAGTGACGATTTGATGGCCTTACTTTCTGAGGAGTTAACATCATTTTGTACCCCCCTCTGGTATTGGCAGACAATTTGCAACATTTCTGTAAGTCATTTGCACTGCAGAATATCAAGGGCACGGTGGAGGACGGCTTCTTGGCAATAGTATTGATCTGCTTGTAAACAGAAGCAACAGAAAATTAATCTAGTGAGGCAGTAATCTATGTGGCAATGACTATGTCCTGAGCAGAGGAGGAAATTTGTTTTCCAATATTACCCATCGAGGGCATAAAACCAAGAGTATGAACATCAAACCAACCAACGAACCAATAATCCATCCATCCAACATTCTTCCAGAAATCCCGACATTCGACAGGATCGCAAGATGATTTAGATTTTACAGTTAAATTATATATACCATGGATAAAGCACTTGTTGTAATGTGTTGTCGTTTTAAAGTTTTTATATTGTTTACCCATCCGTGGTGTTTTCTTATTATAAATATGGCTGTCATATTTTCTTTTTTGCTCTTCTAGGTCTTTTATGATGACATGTTTACCTAAACATTATATTTAACTACTTATTTTCCCATTTTTAAATCTTTATAGTTGTTTCTATTTTAACCCTTTGTAAAGTACTTTGTGTTGGATTTAAATGCATGAAAAGGCTTTACAAATAAAACTGACTGAACGACTGATACGAGTCAACAATCTAATTTTAAACCATATACTCATTTGGCTTTGAAACGTGTTCTGATCTAAATGTATTGTTAGAGTTTCCTTTTTAATCAGCAGCCCTGCAGTTTTATGCCAAGCTAGGCTTGATGTGAAGAAATGAACAGGGCTTCCACCATATAGTCGGTAAACATAGCTCACAGTCGTCGTCATTATTTGGATTTTTTTTTTTTTTTCCAGGCTCAGTAAAATAATCATGAGTTCATCATATTTAATGGCATTAGGTGGCAGAACTCACTCAAGCTGCACACTGTGATGCTGCTGCTAATGCCACTGGCCATCATCACAGAGACGTGTGGAGGTGATGATAGTGGAAGTACTTTCATTAACGTGTTTGTGCATCAGTGGTATTATTCTCTAAAATAATAACATCCACCTAGCATTTTTCACTGTCTTGTTTCAGTCTTTAAAAAATGGCCGTCCGTTTTTTAAAGATTATTCTAACTGAGCAAACATTCTGAGGATAAAAACCACATTTAAACCAAAAAAAAAAACAAAAAAAAAAACTGAACAGTCCTTTGTTGTTACGGTAACTATATTGAAATTACAACTGCAGAACAAACAACTCCACATCACTGTTGATACAAAACCCCTCTTTCTCCTTCAAAGCCTCGTATTTTCCTTTCTCCATCCAGCGAGCTCCCTTTCATCTAAGTATTTCGCAAGATCTATTATGTGTATTTGCATGATGTGGAAAAAATGACCCGGCAGCTTGCATTTCAAAGTGCAATAAAAGAGATAGATGGAATTGCAGTTCTGTTTTATTCCTTAAGCAATAATGAGGACAAGTTTAATATGCTACGTAGTTTGTTGTGCGGGTTGTTATCGCCTCCACCAAGAAGGCTACAAGGGGAAGAAAACATTTGCCCCGACCTCTTCGGAAGGGAGGCTTGTTGATGGAATAGGACGTCGGTGTCGTTTCCTGGATTACAGAGCACAAGGACAGGCTTTGTATGTGTTGTGATCCGTGGACCAGACAGACAGCACAATGGTAGTCGGGCGCCTCAGGGGAACGTCCCGTTACCTACATCACCAGTCATGAACGTGTAGATTTTCACACTACTTTTTCTTACACAAAAGCACAAGGAAGCAGGAAAGGCGGTGTTTATGCTGCAGCTCCCTCTTTGGACTGTGAGCATCATAATCCAATAAATGTGTTTGGCTCAAAATATCCACTATATATTTTATTTTTTTTTTTTTTCGTGCATAGTTTAGCTTGGTTTTCTATTTCACAGTAGTAACAGCAAATGTTGCTACTTTGAATTTTACTTTCCAACATCTAACAAAGACAATTTGACAGTTTAAAGGCCTTCACGTGACAAAGGCTTTGTCTCTTTTCATTGCTTCGGGTGAAGCGTTTCATTGAATTTACAATGTTTACATTTACATTTCAAATAAAAAATGAGCGCCTAATATACTTACGGCAGCAGCTAAAAAAAAAAAAAAAAAAAAAAAAAAATTGTTTTTCCCCCAGTCAAACCTTTAGCTTGCCGTTTTTATTCCTACCTTCCTTTTCTGAGGCTTCAGATTTACTCTGGCTCGTGTTCTAGGATCAAAAGATGCTTTAGTTATTTCAGAGTGTCAGCATCTTGTGGAAGACTTGTCTTGGAGGTGTGATAAGAACCTGCTGCGTCCTACTGACTCTAATTATAAGCAAGCAGTCGCTGACACCTGTCAGTCATGTGGAGGTGAGAAGCTGCATATTGAGCCAGTCTGCAGACGGACAGATGTCTGACCTGAACTCGTCTGACAATGACAGGGAACAACAGGACAGCACCGCAGTCTTTATATGATCTGTTATTAAGGCAACAGAGAAGATTGTGCTTCTATCACAGTGAAATAAAACCCAATGCAATTAACAAAGACTGAGCACAAGTTCATTGGCCTCTTGACTTCTTCCCTTTAAAACTGAGGACATGGCACCAGTTTGCCAACTTTTACACTTTAAAAAGAAACAAGCTGCTTCAACGTTCGAAAAATTAATTGTTCTTCTAAAATGATTTTCATTGAAGGAACAATGTTATTGTTGGTTTCACTCCTCCAATTCCACTAGGGGGCTCTATAGTTGTTTTGTGTTGTTACGTGAATTAATGTGTAGAGGAAGAAAACGAACGGTGGACCAGTAGTGTACTTATGCAGCCGTTAGCTTAAACTAAAAGGCCGAACCTGCCATAAAATCACATCTTACTAATGTTTATGAATGTTGCCCAACGTGGTAAGTTATATTAATGCTGTAAAGCTGTATGAGATATAAGTATTTGTTATCTGTTCTAAGCGTGCGCTTGGTGAATTTTGCTAGAGCTAATTAGCCAAATGCTAGCTGTTTTTTTTTTCTTTTTTTAAATGCTAGCTGTTTGCTGCACTGTGATATATGAATGCTGACGTTTATTATATTACGAAGTGTTCTAAGAGTAAACTTTGCTTTATAACCGGCAAGTCGAGTCAAGCCAAGCTCCTAGCTCTATGTTTAAGTTTGTGTTTTATTGAATATTGCAATACTAAGTATTGACGTTTTTTTTTTTTTTTTTTTTTTTTTACGTTATTTACAGTTTAACCGGCATGTCCGTGTAAAAGCACTCGGCAATAAAATTAACAACAACAACGGCTACCTTCTGTTCTTTGTAACAGTTATGTAAAATCCACTTTTTTGAGCTTTAGATCATGTCATAATGGTATTCGGCCATCGACAGAAAAGCCAACAATTCAGTACACTGAAACAACTTAAATCTGTTTTAAAGTGCACATCTCACAGGCAGGCCCTGTTGTGGCTCCACAGCAGCAGGGTTGAACTTTTTGGTCTTTCTGTTCTTTCATTTTTGCTTTGCACACTCTGTCTTTGCAACGTGTATGCCTCTGTACATGCGCTGCAAGACAGAGTCACGGTACAGAAAATATGTATTCACCAAAGCGATGTGTCGCAGTGTTTGTAGGAAGCCATCTGACTAGCATTCTGGGCTAATTTGAGACTTCCCCCAGAGCAAAACAAATGCATTAGTTCATTTCAGCATATGTCCAAAATAACATATGTTGTGTGCAAGTTGCAAAACCCTCCAGCAGTTATAGTGTAGACATTAAGACTGCACATGAGAGTCTCTGTTGCTATCTAGTCATTTTAGCTATTTATTTACTTATTTGACAACACAACCATATTTATTCAAAACATATAGTTTGATAAGCTGCCTGATCTCCATCATTCCTGTAGTCATGGATGTCTTTATGGAGCTGCTTGGCATTCTAAAGTCAATATGATTAAACCCACAAAGCAAGAAAAGGCCATAAGAAGATGAGTAATGAGTTGAGTAAGCTGTATCCTTAATTCATCACATAATTAAGAAATGACATTTTAACGAACAGCAGAGGTCAGTTTAGAGGCCTTCGATTAAATACCTTTTGCAGAACTACTGTGAGCTCGGCAGAAAGGCAAATAAAAACTTCTGTTTGACCGCAAAAGAAACTCAAGATTCATCAAGACTACAATGCAGAAATTCAATGCTCTTTTGTAGCACACTGACACATATATGACTTTTCTAAAACTTCAAGATTTTTGCATCAGTGCTGCCGAAATCTGAACGCTGAACATAGAAAATATGTCAACTGTATTGTTATTGTACTAAAGTGACAAGAATTTTCTTAAACGATTGCAAAGCTTTGAAATCATTTGGCAATAAATTATTTAAAATACATTTTACAGTATGATGATATCTTAAAGCCAGAAGACAAAACAATCTCAAAGAATGAAACGTAAAGCAGTCACAATTGGCCTTGCTATAGTTGCTCTAAATGGAAAGACAATCTAAAAATATTTTTTTTAATAAAACAAAAGTAACATGAGTGAAGGTCAATAAAAAACGAAAGGCATGGCAAATATAATGTTGCACTAAGACTGCAGACCAAAAACAGATGGTGGATCTTATATATTTCTTTAATAGAAATATGTTGTGTATATTTGTCCTCTTATTGACAACACAGAGAAAGTGTTGCTTTGATATGTAGGAAAAGTTGGTTGAGCTTAGAGGAAGTCAGGAAACAGGAGAAGTTGACTGGTTTCTCTTCACTGACAGGAAAATCTCAAAGTGGCTCAGGACTACAAAACGATGGAAATCTCAGATTAAAAAAAACAAAAAAAAAAAAACAAATGTTTAGGATGAAGACCACACACACACACACACACACACACGATGCCACGGGTTGGACAGACAGCTCAAGCATAGAAGTAGCCAGATTACATGGCAGGTTCAACTGCTGTCTGCAAGCTTACAGTGTATCAAATAAGAAAATTATTTATTTTTCTAAAGATATTACTTTTCTTTCCAGACGATTCTTGTGTGCGCTCAGCCATGATTATTATTTTTTTTGATGTTTTGTTTTGTTTTTTTCCCCCATTTTGGACTAAATTAATGCAAGCGTTTTACTGCAGTTGCATTCTGATTGTATTTTAACTTGTTAACTTCCCTTCTGTCCACTTCATGCTTTGCATTATCTGAAAGCAAAGTCCAAAGCACAAGCTGATCTGAGAAACCTAGTTTAAGTTGTGGTCGTGTCCCTAAAAAGCAAGTTGACAACTTTATCATTGTAGTGCAATGAAACCTGCACAGGTAAAACACAGAGTGATTATGTGGGAAGAAAAGTGAGACGTGCAAAATCACTTTTTGGCTTGCTAATAAGTATTCTAGTTTTGTTTTGAGACACACATGGATATCTGCAGCAATGCAGCTCAAACCTGGGATGGAAATTGTGACAACCTGAATGCTGCTGGATAGTTTAATCTTTTAAATTTTGCGTTTTGTCACATGTGGTTTTCCCCACGGTGGCGACTTACAGGCAGACTAAGATTACTACAGAGTGCTTCTCAATCCCTCCTTGGACTGCTTTCACAAAGGAAGCAGTGGACGCTGCATTTGTGCAGCCAGTAACTGAACAAACAAACAAATACGTAGCTTACTTCTCCAGTCAAACAATACGCCTGAGGGCTCCTTAATTAAAAGAAGAAATTCATGGAATATCATAAATGTTTCATTACCAAAAAGTACTAATTAGTCTTAAATAAATTAAAATAGCTTAAAACACTAGGGACCATATTTGTGAATCATAGAGAAGAGACTGACTTTTTGGTGTTGTCCAGACCAGAACTAATTTATTCTGAGCTGTGGCGCACAAAGCCTTTCGCGAGACTCTCTCTGGTAAACCCACTGATGTAAAAGTTGCATGAAAACAATGTGAAAAATGAAAGACAGGTGTTCAGAGTATTTCACAAGAAATGGGGGCAGGCGGGGTAGAGGAGTAATATTTTTGCAATTAAATGGTTTCATATTTCAGAAATGGAAATAAATATAACTTTTTGTTATAAGCAAAAAAAAAAAAAATCACAGAAAAGCACAAATTGGAAAATCAAAATCCTTTGTGTAGTAATGAGTAATTTCGGTTATTTTTAATACCCTCTCTTAAAAATGTCTCACTGTCGTCAAAAATGTTTCTTTTTGAATCAGGAGTTGTATTATTTGCCTAAATATAAAAGCGTCTAGCTTGAAAAACAACACAAAAGCCTTCTATTTCTAAATTGTTGGCAGTACTTCACTTGCCATGTTTTTGACACTAATCTCTGACAAGTTTTAATAATCAATATAATTGTTAGTCCCGATGGCAGCAGGGGCACATTGTAAGTTATGAATAATATCATTTACCAGGTTCAGTCTCTGAAACAGTGATCTGGGGATCCTGAGGCATCGTTCCGGCACATTATGGGCGTCCAGACCTTAAAAATGAACAGGACTCTATTCACTCCTAAAACTCTCACCTCACCTACCATACATATTGAAAAAAAGAGTAAAATACTCTGGCCTGAAATAAATGTTGCAATATTGCATAAGCATAAAAAGTTTATGTCTTGGTGCACATAAAGATGAAGTCCAAAATAGATTTGGCTTGACTTTATTTTTTGTTTTGGTAATATATTTTCAGAGAAGTGTTTTAAAAAACAAATAACAGTGAGATATTTACTTCTTATACTCACATCTCTTCCCAGTTAGATATGCGAGTTTGGTGAATCAAAGCACAGGTTAGGTGTGAGAAAATGCATTTACAGTCAAATACATTTACATTTACAGCTGCAGGAGCGGAAGCCCGATGCCGACTGTGAGGAATCCGAGGTGCAATGTTGACAAAGGCTAAAGCAGGGGTCCCCAAACTTTTTCCTGCGTGGGCCACATAGCTGTTCCTTTCTCTGGTCGGGGGCCGGTCTTAGTATTTGGAGAAAGATACCTTAGAAAATTTTTAGTGGACCGGGGGGGGGGGGGGCCCTAAAAAAAATAAAGGAATTTTTAACCAGAAATACAAAAGAAAAAATCGTCTTAAAAC
>NW_015112903.1:23156-97635 GCF_001443285.1 Poecilia latipinna
GGGGGGCGTTGTTTTTTTTTTGGAAAAAAATTCCTTAAAAATTTTTTGGGGGGCCGGGGGGGGGGGGGTCCACTAAAAAATTAAATAGATTTTTACCCAGAATGCAAATGGAAAAAACCGTGAGTGAAACGGTGACTGGGACTGACTAGTATATCTTTCATTGAGGGAAAGTTAGTTTCACATCTGCTCAAGAGCGCCCCTGGTGGTTGAAGAAAAATCCACATATAAACCGGAAAATACAATATATGAAAAAAAAACACTGAATGCTCTCTGGTATGAGGAGGCGGGCCAGATCCGGCATTGTTCAGGGGGCCGGACCAAATGACGTGGCGGGCCGGATCCGGCCCGCGGGCCGTAGTTTGGGGACCCCTGGGCTAAAGGAACATTTCAGTTTCCCTTTGTTTCTTGTTGATACTTTCATCACCTGTTTTGTCTGCAGAGATCAGTTGACTGGTCAATACTGTTATTTAGGAGCAGCCGTCCTTGGCTTGGGAATACATAACAAGCTACAGTAAAAGAAGACATTCTTTTAGTTTCAAGGTTTTATGTACCTGCATGTACCGTTTCAGGATAGAACTAAAGAAAGAAAAAAAAAAAAAAAAAAAAAAGTAAACCCTACCAGCTTGAAGCTTCCGGTGGTGATGTAGTGTGAAGTAGGAGCAAGGAAACATGACCTAAAAAAAAAACTAAAGAACATTGAGTAAAGTAACAGAACCAGCAGCCCAGAGCAAGACCTGTGAGGTTCACAATACTTTCTTCAAGGCACTGTATGAATAATTGAGCACCCGAGTTTTAGAAGAACATTATGATTTAAAGTCAACCTTTCATTTTTCCAACGTGTTTCTTGTGGCTTGAAGTTATACATTTTGGACTGGTTTCATGTCAGATCTGATATAAAATCTGTGGAGGAATCCTGGTGGCAGGAAGGCCTTCCAATCAAAAAGACTGGGGGAAAAAAAAGCTGATCAACTATTATAAGATGGGGTTGATCGCTATAATACCAACAACCATCTTTTTTCATAGGTAATTGTGGAGAGTAGACTTTAAATATTTATTTTTTGCTTCCCCATTTTCTTGTAAGATGTAAATCAAAACAGATATATTATTCTCTTTTTAAATTGTTTATTGTGATGGAAATTCTTCAGGTCCATTTGGGCTTAACTTTAAATAGTGTAAAATGACATAAGATAGAGAGATTTAACATACAGGCCACCGTTTTGGACGTTGTCACACTCAAACAAATTTAAATTATACAATAATTGCTTAATAGACAGAATTAACAATTAATAAACAGTGTCTATATATCATACATCTAACGTCAAATGATTTCCTGGATACATTTGAATATGTATCCCTCTTTGTGCTGAGCAACCTGTAAATTAAACTTCTGTAGATTTTTTGGTGACCAGCTGCTAAATATTGAGTATATCAAAGCTTTTCAATGGATTGAACAAAAAAAAAAAAAAAAGATTTTAAAAGTTTCTCTTGAAACTGGATTTTGTCCCAGACTGTTGAGCAAAAACAGTGGAAAGAATCATTTCGATGACAAACATGAGAAGATGTCCAGCAATCGGAGACGCCGCCTCCTGAACAAACCATGTAAAAAAATGTAGGCATCATGAAAATTAAAAAATACACTCCAGTATTTTTTAAATTTAGAAGAAATCGATGAAATATTGTCCCCCCCAGTGTTGCCATCCTGAATTTACTACCTTAGCTGAAGGAAAGGGGAATAAATGCCTTTAATATATCTCATCAATAAAAAGGTGGCAGTTCTCAGCTCTCAGAAAGACTGAGTTAATCCCCCACATATGAGATTTCTGGGGCTTTTTTTTTTTTGTTACCCTTTTTGCTCCTTTCTTTATCACACCCACGTCCTGTCTCCAGTCCTTTTTTATTGCATAGCTATTAGACTGAAGGAGGGCGGGAGGTTTAAAGGTCAGGTGCTGGTTGCAGGGGCATGAAACACCAAGCGCCGTCCTCTGCAGAGGAAGGTTACAGCTGTGATGTTTTCCTGAAGTATGTGTGCTTTGCTTCTCAAATAATTAAACCACACGACTCAAGGAGTCCCCGCACACCATCCCCTTTAAATTACAAGTGTGCTTCTAAAAAATAATAATAATAATGCTAACAAATCTCTCCATTTGTTAGCATTTGTATAATCAGACTGAAGTGTCCACCGATGATCATAAGAAGTCTGATTATATAAAGTGTTTCTTACATGGCGAGATCTCCGTATAATTGATCAGAGCTCTCAAAAGATTCCTGCGAATTACCCTTGAATTCATTGGAGTTGTTGATCTTTAATGAAGGATCTGGAACATGCAAAGAGTTAACAGCAAGTTGTGACAAAACATTTGGCTCAGGTCATCTGTGGGGCGGCACACACACACTTATTAAAGTTTGTAAAGTAAAAATATTAAAGTTGGGTTGTTTTTGGGTTGCTTCTATTCTTATTTGTGTTTCTCCTTTGTGTTGTTTAGCTCAGCCTCGTTTCTGTTTTACTATACAGTTCAGTCAGTTCTTAGTTATTTTAGTTAGATCGTGTTTATTATTTATTTCCTCGCTTTCTGTTAGTGTTTTGTCCTCCTAGCTCCCGTGGGCCACTTTTCTCTCCCTCTCCTTGCCTTTCGCTCTTCCCTCACAGCTGCATTCAGTTTGTAATTAGTCCCTGTCCATTGTTTCACCAATCACACTCACCTGTATTTAACCACCTCTCTTTCAGTCACTCCTCACTGGTTAGTTAAAAAATACTAGTGAGAGAAACAGAAGGGAAGAAATAATAACGACGACATTGAGAGTAGGTCATACCCATTTAAATGTCATTTTAAGTCTAAGTGGGAGGGAAAATAATGATAAAAGTGAAGGATGAGGCAGAGAAGGAAAATGTAGAACACGTACTGATGAATTGTAAAATATAGGAACCTGAAAACAAGAGATGGAGAAAAATAGTAAGAAGAATTTGGCAGAAATAGTCTTAAAGGAATATTAGGAAATGAAGGAAACTTTAAGGGTATTTATAGATTAAGGAAAGCAATATTTATTTATCTTAATACAAAATTAAAAAATAGAATTTAATGGATGTAAGTTAGTATTACTACTACTCATGTACAGTAGGTGACTATGCAGCTTAAAGTTGCTTGTGATTCGTCCTAATAAAAAAGAAGAAGACGACTCCTCATTGGTTCCTTCCATTTACCTCATGTTTCCTGGTCCCTGGTTACTTTTTGCCTCTCTCTATGTTCCTTTAAGTTGTTTTTTTTATTTATTTATTCAAACTTATTTCATCATTTAATTTGCATTTTAGCCCAACTTCATACACAGAGATTATGACAAAAAAAAATATCTTTATTTCTATTCAATTATTCTAATTTTGGATTGTATTTCTTAGACAAAATTTCTTTTTTTTTTACATCTTGGCAACATATTCAAAAATTGCCTATGACCCCCTGGGTAGGTTGTGACACAGACTTTGAATAGCACGTGTCTGTACACTGTGCCAGGTCACTGCAAAGAAACAAGGGTCATCTATCTGGAGGCAAGAGCAACACCCTTGGATCTATCCCTCTGCCCACATCCCAACAATAATTAATTAGTCTCCCAGGGCTGTGAAATAACACAGCCCACATTTTGAAAAGAGAACTGTAAATCTAACCAGTAGCTGTCATGCGCTGATTTCATATTTGAAGCTTTCAGTAAAATAAAGATCTGCAAATATGACACGTCTCCACAGTCACTGTCAGCGTTGGCTGTCAACAGTATTCTGAGCAGATGACACAGTTTGATGACAGAATAGTTTTATAATTATATGTCAACTGATACACTCTGACATCTAAAACCTTGTGAAACATCACATGCTTGACAGGAGGAAACTTTTGTTTGCTTTCACGAGGAGCTGGAGTCGTGACGGCTAAATTTCTTTTCATTTGCAAGCTTATGCAGTTAACACATTTTCCACGGCCGCCCCTGCAACCTAAATCACAAAGAAGCTGCACTTTGTTTATAGTGTCATAAACACTAGTGAACACACAGTCAGAGGTTTGTTAGCACATGGTTTTGAGAGGTTTCTCAACCCATCACTTTGGCTCAGATATAAAATTCGTAACAGGGTTTTGGAAATTCACAGACATGCTGAACCTGCCGGGTTGTAAACAACATAATTTGGGATATTTTATGAATCAAATACACACCGAACTTGGTTTGACCATGCAGACTGAGTAAGGCTTTCTTTTCAGCATTATTTATAGATTTTGAATCTAAACATACATACCACACAAAGACATAAGAGACTATAACATAACCCATCACAAAAAGAAAAGTGGACAAACAAGCAAAAACTAAAAAGTGCAGGAAAGGTGTAGTTTGGTAACAGATCCTTAAATGCAATTATCACTCAAGACCGAGTTGTTTGTAAATCATGACCTCTTAAAAACTTGTGAAATTCTAACTATTAGGGTCTGATGTACCCTAATACCCATATCAGGTTCCACTGTAACCTGATATGATAGTATCCAAACCACTAGAGAGCAGATAATGTGCTCTTTAATAATACTCACACCCATGCGTGCACAAATATGGAGTGTGCCATCGGCCTCTTAAAACGGTGTGTGTAAACATTATTTTACGTCACGGTGGCAAACAAAAGTTGTTTTCAACTTTCCACTTTGCTTTTCGTCTTTGTGAAATTGTCGGGGGTTTCTTCTCTCCCTGTGGTTGCCATTGTTAATGGAGAAATAAAATTGATCAGCTGGCACATTTAAAACCTCACTGACATTTGTGAGATGATTTTCATTGACCATTTATGGCTGAATGTGGGCATGTGGAAGGCCAAACATGGCAGGACCTTGCGCGCAAACTTTGAGATACAGCTAACACCCATCTCTAAGCCATTTTTAATAAATCCTTTGTTCTACATAACATTACGCCTTATGGGAATTTTTCTTGTCCGGTTAAGGATTGGCATCGTCCGAGTAAATTTCAGTACGAGTTTTGTTTGAAATTGTCGTTGGTTAATCCTGATCCCTCTCCTCCCCGGGTCAAAAGGATTTGGAAAGCTGTCCAATTGTGACCGTCTAAAAGGCAAGAGGTAGTATATTTCTGTTCCTGTTCCCAGTAAGCATCTCTGTATATATTAGCTTTGCCTCAAAGGACTTTTTTATGAATATAATTTTTTTATGAGTCAACTGTGCAAGCAGCTAGACATGATGAAACCTGAACAGCCTAAGTTTAAACTCAAGTGGCTCTTGAGGACAGTCTGGGTCACAGAAATCGATACGTTAGTCCCCCAGTGGGAACTTGAGTGTGCACAAGACGCTTGATGCCATCTGTTAGTTTCTGAGATATTTTTCAGGTCACACAAACAGATTATCAGATGAAACCACTGGCATTTTTCAGAGGCATGCACTTATAGCATCATCACGTCGTTATAACTGGTGCTTCGCGTCTCCCTTTCTGCAGTAGATATTTTTTTGACTGTGAATATCTCCGCTTTGCAGAGTTGGGCTCAGTGCTACACTTAATCCAGAGGTTAGGCTTTTATCCGTCTTTTGTGGGGTTGAAAGAAGCAGGAAAGTGTCTTAGAGTAAGTGATCAGCGGAGGACAAGTTGACTTTGGAGTCTTTATCTCAAGAAGGGGCAGAGTGAAGTACAAAAAGTGAGCGATTTCAGCTTGACAAGGTTTTTCTTTCCAGATGAGGCCTAACACATAGCAAAAGACAAGACTACACTTTTCAGACGCTGAGTGGAGCCAAGTCCCATTAGGTGATTTGATTTCTGATCCATGGCAAAATCAACAACTGAAGAAAATGGACAAAAAATAGTTAAAATACTTATGAATCAGTCATGAGATAGGAGAAAAAACATCATAAGAGTAAGGGACAACCTCGTGAAGAAAAGGTAACATTCTAAAATGTTTTCTTTATTCCCATGCAGATCCTTATTTGCATGACCTAACAATTCCCAGTGCAGAAGGTGACCAGGATGTTGATCTTCACAGCTGAACCTTTTCTTTTATTGCCCAATGAGGCGTTCCCCAGTTAAGTTAGAAGCACTTTTGAAGAAGGCCACTATCCCAGGGGGCATCACTAAATCTGCAGACGGCGGCACAAGGCGTTTACTTCTGCCTTTGTTACACAATATAAAACTTCAAAGGTAAAAAATATTCAATTCACAGTCCCAGAACATTATAAATGTCTCTTTAATCTTCAAAGGTGTCTGGTAACTTGTCTGTTTGGATTATGACTGACTTGTAGTTGAAGATTTCTCTGAACTTCCGACTGTTCGACAATCGCCCTGTATTATATTGCCGGGTATAAAAAAAAAAAAAAAAAAAAAAATATTTTAAAGAAGTTTCCAAAAATCTGATTAAAGATCAAAGGAATTGACGTTTTTTTAATAAGAGTAGCTTTGGTCAAACAGAGATCCCAACTGGACATGATCTCTGTAAGAATGGTTACTAAAGTAACATCTGCATGCCGCTTCAACACCCGACCCCTACAGTGAGCGGATTTGATGGCTCTATTATGCTTTCGGGAGCATGGCACCGGCACAGGTTCACTTGTCCCCCTTAAGAGAGAGGAGTCACTGCAAATCAATACGAGCTGTGCTGAGGGATTGCCTTTATCCTGCATTGAAACATTACTGTCCTAATGGGAGATGTCTGTTGCATGATAACAGTGTTCGTATTCACAGTGTCTCTGAGTCTCAGGAGTACTTTCTAGGCATATGGTGCCATTTTGTACCACAGTCATGTTACCTTCAGTTCTTATTAAAACATTATATGTGTATAAACAACCTAAAAGAAATTTGACTTTGCATCATTGTCAACTAGTTAACCCATCATAACCTCTGCTATTCCCCATATTGTTGCTCTAGGCCATGTCAGTTGTTAGCAGTTTTATAAAAATGCACCAGAACTGTTTTATTATGTATTATTTTTATGCTGCGTCATTTCAGGTTGAATCACATCAAGTCTAGTTTACCTTCAGTAAATTGAACTGCATTGTATGACATAGACTGCAATTAAATCAGGTGATGGTCAGTTTGTCAAGATATGTATTATATTACTTACGTGCATGCGAGTCATGATATGCACAATCCTAACCCTGATTGTTCTGTAGCCCTATAAGCAATAAACTGAGATGCAATGTTTTTCGGACAACTATTCGATTTGTGTTTCGATTTACAGTTGAAGCTGCAGTACTGCAGTAGTATAGGTGTTTCCTCTCACCACGAGGGTTAGCTTTCACACCTAAAGTGCGGTAATGACTTTGCAGAAGCAGGAACACCCATCACAATTTGCCTCCTGTCAGACTTGCTCAAATCCTTACAGTTGCTCATTTTCACTGCACCTAGCACATCAACTTTGAGGACAAAATTTTCTCTTGCTGGCACTATTGGGTGCCGTTATGGAGAGATTAACTGTGTTCTTGACCTCGCCTGTCAAGAACCATATCAGTATGTTTGGTGTGTTTTAAGGATTGTTAAATAGACTGAACATAACATAATGTTTTCTGTGATTATCCCATATTTTTCATAGGCATCTGATTTTTGGACTGACTTTTTGGTGTCAGCGAAAAATATGTTTAATCTTTCAAAAGAGTTTCACCATGTTCCAGCTAAAGATCTAGCAGATTATCATTAGAACACATGCGATTGTGGCTCTTCGACAGCATTCAGCTAGAGTCTTCATGATTTTTTTTTTTTTTTTTTTTTAATGAAGGTTTTCGTAGTGCAAATATGCTTCTATATTGTAACAGCCCTGCAGATAAGAACTGGAACCTCTGCACACAACACCACACAAAAACAGGGGAAAATACAGCGAGTGGTGCTAAGGGATGCAAAAACCTCATCACGAAAGGAGTTAGCACAGAAATCGTGTACATGAACACGTGGAAACATCCTCCGTTGCATCTGCTGGTTGCACTTGTGCCCTTCAAATTTAACAGGCAATGCAATCACAAGTGGTGCTGTGTAATTATTTCCGACCGAGCAAATTAACAACACATTAGCAGCTGTAACTTCAATCACTGACACAAGGACACACACAGACATTCAATTTTCCTGTGTGCTTTGAAGTGGGCGGGTCATCTGGGGGATGTTAGCATAGTGTTTCACCGTGACAAAAGGCAAATGCATTTAGCAAGCAACGTCAAGCATAGTACCTACATGTGGTATTTTTTGGGGGGGTGGTAGAAATGGACATTCTTAAAATGGGCCTGTGTAAAACAAAGTGTATTCTGTCAATTCATGTTAAAGGATGAGGATCCTCCTTTTACAAGTCACTGCTGCGTCTGTATTTATGCATACGTTTGCATTTCCTTTCAAGTACAGTAGAGACATGTATCATTTTCTGCAGTGTTGGTGTGAGATATGAAATCCCAGACCCAGTAAAGAGCATTAATGTTTATGGCTGTAAGGCTATATAAAGCTGCAGGACATGCAATTGTCTTGAAAAGCTTTACGGTTTGTCATAGGGTCTGTTAAGGATTTCTAAGCCTTGTAAATTCTCTGTCATTTGCAAAATCCACCAAAAATAAAAATGAGAAATATTCATCATAAGTCACTCAAATCAGCTAAAGTGTAGTTACAAAGCAAAAAAAAAAAAAAAAAAAAAATTAAAATGAAACCTTTCATTTGAACATTTTCAGAGTATCCTTTCAAACCTTTGCTGCTACCAAGAATTTTTTAAGCTGTACCAAAAAAACGTGAGACACGGAGGTCAAGTAGGAATCAGATTCACTGTCAAATGCAAAAAATATTTCATTCATACGGCAGGCTAAAGAAATCAGTTAAAGATACAGGCAAATGCAGAAAGAAGGTTATGAAGTGTGTCTGCTACGTGCTGGGAACGCAGTGCTGCGTGCAATATAATATCAATAATGCAATATTAGTAAACATTGTCCTCATCTTCACCATCAAAAGCTGAAAATCCTGTTCTGTAATTAGAGCCACAGGTGTTTTGCCTCTGGTAGAAAAAAATCAATTTCTGCCTCCAGCTACGCAGCTGTGCTACTCCCGTTCTCGCTGCTACTCATCCCCTGCATTGTCACAATGAATGGGAATATGTTCTTAGTGAACTCAGCCAGTAAATTAAGGTTAAAAAAGCCTATTGTGGTTGGTGCGTTTGAGTTTATTGTGAACAACAGATGCGTGCGCACCCTTAAATGTCTCGACAATCCCCCTGTTTTCTCGCCCTCATCCCTCCATAAGAAGGCAGATCTTTTTGCTTCGGTGACGGCCAGCGACTGCAGCGGCATCAAAGGAGACCCGGCTTTTTGTGAGTCAGCGCTCTCTCCTTTCACCTGTGCTTTGTCATGCCACACCATGACTCAAGACAGACGGCGCATACAAATCCAGCAACACTTTTAGCAGACAAAGAAGCCAGAAGTGGCAGCCTGGCTCCTTCCGTCACCGAGCGGCAAAAGTACGGCTTGTTCCCACTGCCGCGGTTTGAGCAGTGATGTTGGGCCTCTAGTGGTCCATACATTGGGGGCGAGGGGCTCTTACTCTGCATTTACTTTATAGCCGTGGGTTTATGTCTGCTGCTTAAGGAACTGCAACGAGGGCACATGGGAGGGATGTCTAATTCATCACTAGCAGGGCCTTGTGAGCACACTACATCTTTGTGACACATATATGAAGTGTTTAAAATGGCTTTCCTGTTTTATGTCGCATTTCGCTGCATCAACCGAATGCTCCGACATGAAAGCTACGCCATTATTATGCTTTCAGGGTAGAAAAAGTTCACATCCATCGGGGTGAAATGTGCTTCTCTCTAAAGTAACTTCGATGGCTGGGATCCTTGTGTCCCATAAGACTTTGCAGATAAATATTTACGCCCTGTAAATGTTTAAGAGCCCAACAACACACTGAGCCAGTTATTTTAATCATATTGCACCTTTATTTATTTATTTATTGTTTTCTGGGGCATTCTCACACAGATTCATTCCCGGCAGGGTGAACAAATGCAGTTATTTTATTTATTTTTTCCTTGCAGTTAATCTCTGGGCCCATGAGATGATTAATTATGCTCCAATAAAGCCCTTTCACAGTTTGAAGAGTGTCTTTATTTACAAAGGCCTGTGTTTACATTCAAATGTGTTCATTGGTGGGATTGTCTTATGTGCCAGGCCACTGCAGGGAGCCAAAATGGGTTCAAGAGCAGAGGCAGCTTGCACCGGGGTCTGTTCTTCAACGGATGTCAAACAAAACCCGGGAAAAGACAGATGGTCGTTTAAAATCATGGCACAGATCTCTTGCAATCAGAGGTCTTCAGTGTTTGGAGAGAGGGAGAGACAAATTTGTACCAAGCCGGCCTAGATGAATGGCCCTATAAAAACAAGAGTTCAAAAGGTGACGAAACCATTTCTGTCACCTTTCTCGTCGTGAAAGTTTTATGCTTGGAGCGCGGAACGAGACGAGAGGCCGCGGTGGTTTTAACAGGTCTGAACACACCTCGCATGCTGACGGATGTTTTGCTCGAGTGGAATTAAATAATTTAACTCCCCCTCTTACTTATTCATTTGCATTTATGTTATTCGTACGGCTCCACTCAGTTAAATTAAGCTGTCACTTCAAATAAGTAGATCTATCCTCAGTATATATCTTTTTTTTTCTTTTTTTTTCTTTTTTTTTTTTCAGAAAAGCAACTTGAGATTTCTTTATTTATTTGACCTTCAGATGGATCTGAAGGGAATCTCATTCAGCCATGTAAAGAGAAATGACTTGTGCTAATGCAGAGCTCTGTGGCTTGAATATTGAGAAGACTCCAAAATATGCTTCCCTGCCACTAATGAAGCCCTGTCCATCAGCACTCCAGCAGGAGATAAATGGATGCTGTTTGTTCATGTGTCCAGAGCTCCTTCATTCCTTGTTGCACTCTCTTTTCTCTTTTCTCGCTTTTTTTTTTTTTTACCATTATCTCCTCACTAAGGCCCCCTCCTCTCCTTTTACTGAGCATATTTTCCTGTTTTTTTTTTTTCTTTTCCTTTTGCTCCCTTCACTATCAAACAAACACTCTTAGAAATGGAGAGAATGGGAGGCGGCGGCGGTGCTGAGGGTGGTGGATGGTGGGTGGAGAAGGTTAGACAAAAATGAAATGCATGAGTAAAGTTTTAATAAGGGAGTGAGGTAATTTGAAAAGTCTTTGGAGGTGTTTGGAAATTTATCAATAACAACCAGCTGGGATTTCATGCATGGGAGCATTTAGTGTAATTGCCTGCACATCCCTGATAGAGGCTCCTCTTCAATAACGAAAAAAAATATGCTTCTTAATACAAAAAAAAGAACTGATGCCACTTACCCAGTCATTTTTTTTTCCTTTTTCCCAGCTTGGACTTAAGCGGTTGATGAAATAAGATGGCATTTGTCGTCTTTGACCATTATCAAAACAGGCCTTTAAGCCATTTGCTCCTCTGGCTTCTATTTTTTGGGGGGCAACTTTTACAGTTCTGCAGTTTTGTACATGCAAAGAAGAGAGCTGAGTTTCTTAATTTCCTAAGATTGCCGCACTTCAAAGGCATTCATTTGCATTCAGCTGCAGAAACTTCAAGCTTCTGTTTGAAACAAAAACATCCTCTCTGATGCCCATTCCTCACTAGAGGCTCAGCCAACTACAGAAGAACAGCACTTTTTTTTTTTTTTTTTGTAAAGGTGTCACTGGTAATTAGTTATTAGGTTCTCAACAAGAAGAGTCGTGCTCATGTAAAATTATTAAATGTCATTTTCCCTTGCTACTGCAAATGTCTTGGACATGTAAAAGAAAAAATCTGGACCATGTAAAAGTAACTTTGAAGTAAAAAGGACAGTGGTTTGATTGTATTTTTTTATTTCTTAAATTTTGAGCTACATGGTAGCACCGATTCCTTCCTGCAGCTTCTGGTTGGAGCTTAGAGTTTGCACGTTTTCTAAATCCAATCGTGAGTTCTCTATAAGTATTCCAGTCTCCATCTAGTCCAAATATTGGCTGTTTTGACAACTGCTCACTCTGATCTTAGGCGTATATATACATATATATATGCATATATGATTGTTTATTCTTTGCGTTTCTGTGTTGCATTGTTCTGGACTGCCAACCTGTTCAGGGTGTACCCACTACTACTCATTGAAAATGAAGGAATATTGAGTTTTTTATTCCGTTTTTGAAAATAAATTCTTCCTGTGGTGCGTCAGAAAGAATGAGATAAATATGCCGGTAATAATGTCAGGAGTGATTACAGGATATTATTCTTAGCTTGACCAAAGCCATTCTCGCTTAAACATTATCTGAAAACAATTGTAGTAGTTTTTTTTTTTTTCTTTGACACTGTATACCATTTTCTAACTTCCTCAGCTTACATTTGATGTTTAATGGAGTGACCCATAAAAATGACCCCACCTCTCTTGCAATTGTTAGAGCAGAAAGCAATAGAGAGTCTGTGCAAAGTAGGCCTCCTGTTTCCGTCACTGAGTTGCTTTACAAAACGCATGTGTTTCTGCTGTGCGATATACACAGGTGGCTCTCAGATGTCGCAGTAATGACACAAAACCATAACTTATCAATGTTATACCAACTCTATGCAGATGTTCTGTCTGCAGTGATGAAGATTTCCTCAACTTGGAATCTCAACTGCTTTACGTTTACACTGTAGCCTAATCTAATTCGACTCATACAAGGTATGTAAAACCTTGTATGTAAAAATATGAAACACGACTTCAAAAGTAGTGGCCAAAATCAGCCTTGTATACAGAGCAGTACACGATTCACTTATAACCTTCGTCAGCGTTCTGCTCCTGCCTCTTGATTTCCTTGCCCATCTCTTTTGACAGGTGTATGATGTATCCAAGTTACATACTACAAGATGATGTTTGAATTTTGTTCAGCCAAATGCCACATAGATGATGAGGTCATGGTCAAAAGCAGCATAATCATCCAAAGTGGAGATTGGATGCCTTTTTGTCTGCCTGTGAGAAGAAAATCAAGCAGAGGGGAGGGAAGTGCTCTTTACTGTGCAGGGAACAAGCTTACGGCCTTAAAGTGTATTACAGGGGGAATAAGCCACACTGCTACCCTCGCTATCAAAATTGCTTGGGAGAGGATTGCTGCGGGAGGTTGTGTCTGTCTCTCTGTACCCGTTCTATATTTCGTTCTCTGCCCAAGGTACTTCACTGATCTCAAGCCAAAAGCCGTGTGAAAAATTCAGCCAACTCATAGAAGTTGATAGCTAGAGGAGGGGAAAATTTAACAATCTACCACAGCACTGCTGAAAAGGAAAGCGAAGAAGAAAGAGAGGGAGGGGGCGGGGGGAGAGGGCGGCAGGGGGAAATGAAAAATGAACTGGAAAATGAGGACAGAACTCTGGTCCCTTATCTCCCTCTTGTTGGGATGTTTCTCTGTGATAAGTGCCGGGTAACTATGTTGTCAGGTCCACTGGAACGCATTACTGACAGCACCACAAGTTCTGCGGAGCTGCTGCGGCACGGTTGCTTGGCTGAAGTTTCGATGCCAAGCACTTTTGGTTGCTTGTTCACTCGGCTCGAAATTCCTCAGTCGATGACTGTGGGTATTGTGGCAGTGGTCCGTGTGGTTTTAGAGATGCAAGTCTTAAACCTGAAAGGTCATGCAGTGCAGTCTACCGCCACTCCATTATACATCCATTAGCAGGCAAACCAGGTTTATGTAACCAAATGTGCTCAATGTCACAATCAGAAGCAGAAAAAAAAAAATCAACACCCACAATCCATGAGATCGTAAAGACAATGTACTTTCTCAATAAATCTACATGAGCAAGTGAAACACGACTGACTTGAAAACAAACATTTCTTTTGACTCTTGATTTTGATGTGACCTTGTTTTCCTGTGAGATGTCCTCATTGTGACTGGTATGGATTTGTAGAAAGCAGCTGCACGGGAAGAAGGAGCCAAAAGCTTCTTGTAATACGTCCAGTGAGACTTGTGCTCTTGGGCTCTGAATTACCGAGTACAAACACAAAATGATTTGAAGGTGCGTGTTATCTTTGACAGCCTAAGATGTAAGCACAATGTTTCATTTCCTGCAGTGTGCCACGTCTCAGGCAGCTATTTTGTCTAAAGTCTGAACAGATTGAAAACTGTTTACTTCAATCCAATGACCCACACGGAGGGCTTGCCTTTGCGATATGCCCGGGCGGCAAAGTTGACATCAATGTCTCCTGTTGCTTTCTTGTTACTAGTGTTTGTCTTTCAAAGTGGAGTGAGGCTTACCTAAGCAAAAGTCAATAAGGATTATGGTTTCAGCTATTCTATGCCGATAGATCTGAGTCACATGTAGCCAACACAGAGGAAGCTGGAGAACAAAAAACAGTGAGTAGCAACAAATAATCTTTTCTTGTAAATCTGTTTCCACTACAAAGCAGATATAATAAACTTAATTAGGTAACACTTTATTTGAAGGGGTGTGAATAAGACTGACATGACACTGTCATAAACATGACATATCACCTGTCATGAACATAAAGAAGTCTTTATGAATGTTTATGACAGTTGTCATGAAGTGTCATTCGGTAAATAATGACACTTTTAATGCAAAGTTGCTCTAAAAGTTGCATTAAAAGTCCATTAAAAGTGCCAACTTTGCATTAAATTATCATAATTCACAAAATCATGCAAAGTTGGCACTTGCACTTTGGATCATCTGGCGTTGAAGTTCTTGGGTTATCTTAGCAGGGAGAAGCTGCCCTCGTTTGAGCTTTTTGCTCATTCATATTGTCTTGTGTCATGTTTCTGAAGAAGATGGTTCTTGTTTGTGATTTAAACCATACAAGATGTTTGATGCAATTTGTTCCATTCCAGATCTATTAAGACAACATGCGTCTGGGTTGAAGAGGAGTTTATAGCGCCAGAAGACCCAGTAGTTGGAAATAAAGTTTCATTGTGATGGCAGTGCTTAAATTTTAGGCTATTTACTGATCATTAACAGTCTGCTGTGTCAGTTATACAAAACATATACACTGTGGATATATAAAACAAACTATAGCTGGGTATATAACAACTTTTCAAAGGACAAAAGCTGTATTAAAAGACGGTACAAAATAGTGATCATATTGTCTGTGAAGGAGAAGCAGTTTCTCTTGGTCTCTCGCCTCAGTATTAATGTAAAACAAGTAAGACATTAAAAGGGAACATGATTTGTGAAATGTTCATTCAGTCAAAGGCTTTCAATGCATTAGGTGAAGGTCATAAAAGATGACCATCTTTTATGACCTGGAAATGATTCATTTCTGTGGAAATGAATCATTTCCACAGAAAATGTTGCAGTTGGCTCACAATTTGCAATCATGTTTTTTTTTTCTTACTTGTACTCTTTGAGAAATAGAAAGAGAGATGAAAAATATAAATAAAAAACGATCTAGTCCGCTGCAGTCCAAAATAAACAAATATGTGATATTGGCTCCAAACGTCTTGAGTAAAAACTGTTATTTGAGACTTTCAATATAAAATTGTTGTGAAGTTACATGTGAGAAGATAAAAGATTTAGGGAAGGTTGTGATGAGTTTTGAAGACATGTAACCTTGAGAAGCCTCTGTTGCTAGGTAACAGATGACAGAAGTATGATGTTAAATCACAAAAACTGCAGACAGAATAGGAATGGTACCGACAGTAAAGATCACATTTCATTCTTTTTATGTCACCCATGTAGGAAGACGATCTGCTTTCAATTATGTTTATCTTCTGTTGTATTCTGTTACAGTACTTCTCTGTGTGGTGCTTTTGCGAGTGCTACTCTATTTACAAGTTGCCCATTTTGCTCTGAAAAGTATTTTTGTTGAATTTGTTTCTTTTCTAATCCCTTCTGAAACATTCTGGTTGAAACTGTTAACTACTGTATGTGCAATGTATACAAAATATATATTTTTATAAGGTCTGCCTGCTTGGGACCAAAAATCGTCAGTCATCTGCACTTCATAGTGTTTTACTGTGACTTGATCATTCAGCATTAAGGCACATTTATATTCTGCTTATTCACACTGCTAAAAAAAATAATAATTGAGCTTATTTAAAAAAAAAAACATTGCAACCTTATGCAGTAAGAATGTTTTATTTTCTCAACGATTTGCCATCTGATTGTCATCTTTCTGCCCATTACATTGTTTAATTCTCTTAATTGTGCCAATTTGAATTGTATTACTGACTGAATGGAGCCATTCACAATACTACAGAAAGCTAATGAACCCCATATTAAATTTTAACCATGGTCAATTAAATTAGCATGGCAAAATAATGAATTCATACTTCATTATGTATTTTCGGTTACAAGAAAAACTATCAAGAACTACAAACACATACATGCAACAAACAAAGTGTTGTTGCATGTGGCTTCAGGGCATATATATATATATATATATATATATATATATATATATATATATATATATATATATAAAGATGGAGACAGTTAAATTACATACTCATACACGCACACCTATATATAATCATGTATGCAAGGTTATAAACAGACAAACATCAATATTTTCTGTTTCTCGTGTTAATAAAATTTCGCCTTCAGTTCAAATAAATCCATCAAATAAGAATGACAACATGAGAACATGCAAGCCCAGAAATCCACACTGCAAATAATGCCACAGTACAAACACATCTCTGAATTTCTGTTGACATCTGTAGATTGCCACGGTTGAACGCATGAGTTTGTTCTTGAGCGATCGCACATGCCGAGTGCGAGAGTCGGAACCAGTTTCCATGAAAATGTTTTGTAGTGCATCGAAAGTGCACTTCAGTGTCTTTTGGGTAAGAAATTTTAACAGCATTGAGGAGGCCAATCAGATATGCCATTGCAGTTAGAAGATCTCTGATGTCGAGTTTAATGAAGGGAAGTTTTGGGCCTCGAGAACAGCTGTTCTTCATGGATCTTTGATGGATTACTTCAACACATCCTTACACAAAATGGCAGCTTTGTGCAGACCTTAATGACAAGCTGAGGTAACACTTTATTTGAAGGGGTGTGCATAAGACTGACATGACACCTGTCATGAACATGAACGAGTCTTAATGAATGTCTCTGACTGTTGTCATTAAAAGTCCATTAAAAATGCCAACTTTGCATTAAGTTATAATTTACAAAAATCATGCAAAGTTGGCACTTTTAACGGACCTTTAATGCAACTTTTAGAGCAACTTTGCATTAAAAGTGTCATTATTTACCGAATGACACTTCATGACAACTGTCATAAACATTCATAAAGACTTCTTTATGTTTATTACAGTGTCATGTCAGCTTTATGCACACCCCTTCAAATAAAGTGTTACCAAATTTTCTTGGCATGTTTCATATAATTAGGTTTGTAATTAATACTGTTTTTAAATTAATAAAAGGGAATATTTGTTTATATTGTCATTTTGTGTTATATATAATTTTTAATTATAGGATATGAGTGAGGTGAAAAATCTGCCGAACACTTTTTTATCTTTAATCCTGTTAGGCCTGTGCTACTGTTCATGCTAATATCCACCGGTATGAATGAAATGGAAGCATAAATGAGGGGCAGTTTCTGGTCTGGCCAGATACACAGTCAGTAAATTGGAGTCATTGGTTGGTTAATTGCTGCATATCTGATATGGTATATTCTTAAATCTACATTTAGCTTTATTAAAGAGTAAGCGACACATCAATGTACTGATCAGCGAAAAGCACAGACTTGTATCCAGGACTCCTGTGGTGAATTGGCTTTAAAAAGATGTGCTCCTTCGTATCTGTATAGATAATTTCTTTAGTAGGAGGAAGTCATTACTTTTATTCTGAGTTCCAGTTTTGCCATTTGCTAATCATGGGTCTGAATCTCTGTGAAGTTCTTCTTATTTTGATCCATACTGCCACAGGATAAGTTGTGTTAATGCCCACGTTAAAACAAGATGTGCACAGAGTAATTATATAAATATTTTCTCATTACCCACAGCACTGCTACTTTGGTCAGGAGCAATATGCTGAAAGAAACAGCCATTGTTGATGACCAGCTTTTAAAGGTTCCAGTCCAGTTCAAAGCAGTAGAGAAAAGACGACATTTAAAAAAAAATCTATTCACCTAGATAAACCATTGCATCATGTAAACAACCCTGCGGTTTAGTCAGCTGTCACCCTGGATTAAACAATAATGACTACAGGTACACAGATACATCCAGCTCACAGTTTGGGACGGTACATGATATTCATGAGAAATGAGATTAACCAAAATGAGAGACAGTCTCACACTTCAAACAGGCAAACGGTGCATTAGCTTAGCAAACAAAAAGTGCTTTTAGTGGTGATTTAAAGGAGCCAAGATAAAACTAAGTACCGCATCCCCTTGTTAAAGCATCTCTGAAGAGGAGAGGGGGCTACATGGTAAAAATCCCGACAAGCAACTCAGAAATGTATCTACATCTATCCTTTGCCAGGGCAGTGATTTAAGAACTGGTGTGATTTGATGCATTTTCCCGGAGTTGGTCAGAACTCTGGCAGCACCATCCAGATGCCTCACTTTTGTTTTGTTTTGTTTGCTTTGCAGAGACCTATTCAGACACTGCTGCAGAAATCTAACCCACTGAAAACAAAGGCAGGCACCTTCTAGTAGTTTTTGTAATGATGAAGACAATTCTGATTATTCCACTTATTGATGTTATGGACACACTGGCTCAGTGAGCATCATTTATATTTCAGCGTCATAAAGCGTTGTGTGTCAGCACACATATGGCAGGAGATGCTGTAAAACTCTGTTATATGTTGTGTGATACCTAGACTTCTTTAGTGCATGTGAGTTGCTTTGGGGTTTTAAATCATTCACAAAGTCGGCTGGTGGTTTCATCATTCAGTTGTATGCACAACTATTCAAAAAAAAAATTATAATTTCAGCAAAATGGCACCAAAAGCCTAAAACAAACAAAACAAAAAAACTCAACATGTGTTCACATTTAAATAATCCATTTTAGAAGAAGAAAACATTTCATACTTGCGTGTTCCTTGGAAAAGAAGCAGTGAAGGCATTTGAATTACAGCGAAGACAGGGTGATGCATCAGGCCCCGATCAAAGAATTCTCTCGGAGTCAGCACTATCGAGCAGCATTTCCCTGTGATGATGGAGAAGGAGAGTGAAACCTTTTGAAAACAAATTCGTCACGGGGGGTATTATTTTTATCTTTATGATGACCTTGCAGTAAAAGAAACAAGCAGCAAAGCAGCATATTAGCAAACGTTTCAACTACTTTCCTCAGCTTGTGTTTCTGCCATGAAGAGGGTGATGTATTCTGAATTCATGTACTCCTCTCGCTCGTGACAGTCACAGAGAAATAAATCAAAAGAACCAAAATGAAAGAAGAGGGCGATATTTAATGTAGCTTCCTAACCACAAAATTTAGCGCTCAGCACGTTTACTTCCAGATTTGTTGACCTATTGTAATCTTTAGCCATCAGTTAACCAGTCGGGTTTATCTCTGTTTAGAAAAAAAAAGGGTTTCCAGTACCGTTAGATATATTTCTAGGCTATTCTGCTGAATACTGATATGACTTTGGGAGACAAATTATTTTGCAAAATGGGATCTATTCCCACTTCTCCCGTACTGCTCCCTGTTGAACTGCAGTCTGACAGATTTGACTCTGGCAAACAGTCTTGAGTGTGATTTATGATCAAACGGCACCTGAATCCAGGATTTATTATCCATTACCGCTGTCCGTCAGGCAACATTACATAGCACCCTACACTTCATCTCAGTTTGCACAACACCAATGCTTCGGCCGAAGGAAATCTGCTGGTAAATACATTTTAACACACACAAAACACTCTGCAGAATTACAGCCTCTTCAGTTTGTTTTATCATCTCAGTCATTTTACGAGTTGTTTTGAGTGCTGAGTGGTCTGGTTGGAGTTACTTATATACTGCTGTCACTCTGTTCTTAATGAATTTCTCCAATGTTGAGACTTCATCTTTTTTTCTGACATTAATACCTTCAAAGTAATTCCCACTGCTCATTAAAGTTAAGGTTGATCATGAGAAATTGTAAGATTTATGGAACTTTTAAATATTTTTTATTTAACTGCTGCCTTTAAAATTTGGGTAATAATTTGCTTGCAATTTAAGGGAACTCCAACCTGCAACTCTGGAGCTGCATGTGGCTTAGTCGCTCCAGAGTGGCTCCTAACAGTAACAGCTGAGAATATTTAAATAAACATAGTAGGATTGTGATTTGGTGATTTTTTTTTTTTTTTTTTTTTTTACTCAAATAGCTGTAATGCTTGTTTTTAAAAAAATACATTTTACCGACCAACTTATTCAAGTCAGGTGTGTGGCAAAAGGGACGCACCTAAAACTCTTCAGGACCCGAATCGGGAAACACTGCTATAGACAATCCAATTAAGAAAATAAATTCTGCTACAAAAGTTTGGATTTGTCTTCTACAACTGAAATTGTGATCACATTTTATTAACATAAGTTACAATCTGTTTTCAAAACAGGTTTTGTGGTATGTTACATATTTAATTTACTAGAAACAAATGCATCAGTGCCTCTTTGGACTAAAATCGTTGCGGACCCTGGCCCTGCCTTGTAATAGATTACTCACTATGTTTGTTACACTATGTTGTTGTTTTTTTTTTTTCTAGATATTTTTATTCTAATTCTGAGCTCACACTAGAAACAGATGTAACACTGATGTGTATTTTCAGCGTTGTGTGGAGGGATTATTTCAAAATGCCTAAGTCCACTGTTAATATTTAAATTATAGTGCATTACATACCAAATAAGCTCAGTTATATTTAGTGATTAAATCCATTCATAATACTTTTAGTTTCTACATAGTGCGTGTGTCTGATAAAAGATTTTTTCAGTAAGGAGGCTGACTGTTTTATTGCCAGTATCTCAAACTTGTACCTTACTAATTCCAGCCTTGCATTGTGGTTAATGAAAACAGACCTTGAAAGAGCACATCCTTTTCCTCTGGTCTCACTGTTTCTCTTTCAGCATTTAATTTAGATTGTTTCAATGAGGGGTCTAATATGTTTCATCAGCCTGACGTCAGACAAATCAGACAGTCAATAAGTCAGACAGACAGTCTGGAAAACCAATTTACATTCGGTGGGTTTTGCAAACAAACACTCTGTCTTCGATTTGGAAACGTGTGAAAACGAAGGGGGAAATTATGGCATTCAAAGACATAATATGTTTTCTTGAATAAAAGACTTGTTCCTATAAAAATGCTGCATTCAGGAGTTTAATTCTCAAAAGCGCTCTCCTTTTCGTTACTTAGTGAGAACGCTGATCTACTTCTCAGCTGTAATGCCCACATGCAGGTTTCAGTGTGAACACACAAGTTGGCCTAAAAGCAGATTGACAGGTGCATGAGTGAGTCTGCCTCCTCATCCTCTCTCAATTACTCCACGGCGCACGGGCAGCAAGCAACCGATTTGCCTCACTGGGCAATCTTGGGACCTCATTTTTTTTTAAGTAGCTAAGATTTTTGCAACATTTTCAAATTTTGGAGGTTTAAAGTTCTAGAAGTGGTGAAATTAGCAATTGAATGTAGTATCCCATCTATCAAGTTGCGAACACTAACATGTCTGAAGGCTTTAGCGGTGCGCATGTATTGTGTCAAGTTGAAGTTTCAGTCTGAAGTTGAAGTTGCAATCTCTTCAGCCACAAAACCAGCTTTGCAATAAAGTAATCGAGGAAATCATATTTGCTCACTGAATACAGAGAGAGACTTAAAATGTGGCTACACTTTGTTTCAGTTGTAATTTTATTCGGCACATCAGCCTGTTTGGGAGCAATCAAGTCCGTCCAACGTGCAGTAACATATTCGCGCCAATAGAGGGCAGTGATTCTGGTATTGATATGATTTTAGTAGAATATTTTTTTTCTGTGGAGAAAAGATCCCTCTTTATTTAGCCAGCAGTGCAACAACATTGTCATCCTTGTGTTCAGTCATTTCTCCTGTTAAACGTTCAATGTAAAATACGAAAAGAAAAGTAGCAAACATTTTTATGAACATGATTGGGAGATGTTTCTTTCTTGAGGTGTTTGTAAAATGTGACGGTGGTGAATGGCTTCAGCGTAACTCATATGAGTGTTAGCTCTAGCAAACTGGCTTAGAAATGTTTTTTGGTTCCTCGCTGTTTTTCCAAATTGGCCTGGAGAGCTTGTATGCAGGTGTCGTTCTTTCATACGTGTTAGCACATCTCCCTGCTGTTTGCTCATTTCTCTTGTTAAAGCAGGTTGTTGAAATCTGTCCCTTTTCCTGGGATCTGCAATGTCTACATCCTTTTATCTGATTCAAAGAAAAATTATAGAACAGACTGAAGTGAAAAAAATATATTATACAATTATTAGGCCAAGGTGTTCACACAAAAACACTTTAGAAGCTTGTAATTAGCCACCATTAGAACGAAAAGAAAATATGTTCACTTGCCCCGGTCCTGCTCTCCGTTCTCAGGAGATGGCATTTTTCCCCAAATAGTTTAAATTATGCAAATAACTCTGATCTCTGGAGTATTTAAGAGTACTGAACTATCTATATATATGTGAATCTGCTTAACAGTGTGAGCACGATTTACAACAGATCTGAACAGAACAAAGTAAACAGATCTGTTTACTTTGGAAATCTGACTTTGATGTTCAAATCCAAGGCACAGACAAAGTGAGAATCGGACCCAACAGACATATAAGGTAATAGTCCTGGTTTATGTTGGCGGCTCCCTTGCATAAGCATCTATGTCACCATTTATAACACATTCATAAGGAAACAGAACAAATGAGCTCAGATTTTCCAATTCATGTGTTGAAAAAGCATATAAACTACTACTCGCAGAGGAGAGTTGGTTGAGGTATTGTGGATCGTTAATAATGACTACATTATCATACATCATCTTTAAAGGGTCCATCAAGTTCAGTTGTGTAATATGAATCCAGCTTTCAGGAAACTAATTAAACCACACAACTTGGTTCAAGAGTGGTTAGGAACCGCTCAGGAAGAGGTGGCTGGAGACCAGGCGCCCCCTCCCATCTCTCTGCTCTTCCATTTGGTACCATAAACCTTAAATGGGCTGCGGACAGAGGATTGAATAAGAAAAAAAATATTGTGGCACACGTTACATGTTGCAGCTTTGAGATTTCTCAAGCAGAAACTCTCAATAAAATAATTGAAATATGATGTTAGAGAGTCCCTTGTAGCAAAGTGGTAAGCCACAAAATAAAAAAAGGAAAGAAAATCTTAATTGGGGGAAAAAAAAAAAGTTATCCAACAATTTCAGTTGCTCATTTTTCTTTACAAATCTTCAATGAAAACTGTCCTAACATGTCTCGTCATGTGCAAGTGGAAAGCTTAAACACCCAAAACACAAGCGTGGGCTGTTGACAGTTAAGTTTGTGTTCGTGAAGTTACCAAACTTGTCCTTACATTCTGTTTTACTTTTAACGAGACAGGTTTATTAATTGAATGCTGCTGTGGAACAGACTCCACAACGATGACGGCATGATAATAGGCTTTGGACAGATCTGTCCAGAGCAATGACATCCAGGCAGGGGCTCGTCCCAAGATGTTACTAAATGTTTGCTTCTGTCATTGAATTTTTCCGCCCTCGTTACCAGGATGACACATTTTTCAGCGTGTGCTCTTAAAGTAAGTAGTAGAAAGGATGGGCAGAAAAAATAAAAATAAAAAAAGCAAAGCAGGAAGAGATTCGCTGAGCGATATCTCAAGGGAACCTTCACACAACGGGAGCAGATGTTGAGGAGTGTCCCTGCCTGTTCTCAGCCCGTTTCCGGAGGTGTGTTTGGCTTTTAACAAATATTCCTTGAGCGCACAGTAGTGGTGTGAGATCAACATTTTCATAAAGCAGTAAAGCATTTCACCACTTGCAAAAAAAAAAAAAAAGTATGGATCTCATCTGCCAAGATTGCGAGTCTTCTGAGTTTCTGCCCATGCCTGTGATCAAACATGCATGACAGCTTGCCTTCAAAGCCAAGACAATATATGCCTGAGAAGTGCTGGCAGAGGCGTGTCAATCACTCCGTCCAGAGAAAACACACACACCCTGCCACGATAACGATAAATAAACACATCAGAATAATTTTTTTGTGAAGTAATTAATTGTCAAAACACTATGCGACTGCCTCAACCACCCATGCATTTTCTATTGCTATGTTTTATGGTGAGAATGTGCTGAGAATTTCCCCTTCAGTCTGAAAGAGTCGCATTTCGCCGCACATCTGTTCTCGCCTCGTCTTGAAGGGAGATGCATAAACAATTGACACCAAATTGCTCAGAGGAAAACATTACAAAAGGCTCGTTTTACCGCAGTCATTCAGGATCGGCGTCTGATTACTCAAACATGCATACGCATCAGGGCAGCGCGTCGCCAGCCTTAATTAACTCCAGTCGTGTTCAGGCCCTTTTAGCAAATATTTTCAAAGGAGGGGGAGTGCAGCAGCTGCATCAGAGACGGAGCTGTAAACAAGGTAGAGCAGATTTAAATCTCACACCGTAGACAGGCGCAGCTACTTCCCCTGAAGGCGACTTTTCTTCCAGGCACTTGTTCCCTGAGGTGAACAGATCAAAGTAACAGACATTTGAACTTGGATCTGGTGGCCAACAATGAAATCGTTACTTTCTAATAATGTTGGCACAAAGGACTCTTAGAAAGTTAGAAAGGGTTTGTACCACAAAAGTTAGAAATAATCCCTACCTGCAGACATCACAGTAAAACGGTAAACAGAAAAAAAAAAGATGCAAATGTGTATACTTTGCTGTAAACAATCAAGCATCATGTTTTAATTTTTAATTTTGAAAACCACTAGTTTTAGTCTTTCTGGTGTTTATCATAACTAGATTACAATCAGCCTGGTAAAAACTAGCACTTGTTCTCCGCATCTCCAATAAACCAACGAAAGCTGCTGGCTTCATCGTTAGTCGCTTTTTAAAATAAGAAGTCGCTGGAGGGCTCAGAAAATCACCAAATACAGCTACAATGTTGCTTTATTTGCAAAAGTGCTCCCAATTCAAGCTGATGCTGTGCTCGGCTTCAAATTACCGCAGTACGAGTAAGATTTCGGACTGAAAGAGACAGGCTGAATACCTGGGGAGAGTCCATAAATGCACAGGAAGAACATGTAAACTCCATGCAGAACAGCATGGGTACCTATGTTTACAGCACAGGCAACTTCAGGTATGCTTCTTAGCATCAAACTGGTACATCACGGGCAAACGTTAGCAACTGGGAAAAAAAAAAAGAAGGTATTTTTGCGCCAAAAATGAAAGGCAATGGTCAGATTTTTTTATTCTGGTTTAGTCTTTGCAGAGAACATATGGTTTTGGATCTTATTAGTCAGACTGCACTTCTGATCCATTGAATTCCACTCTGATAATGAAAGAAGAATAATTAAAGGATCCTCAAGAGGACTGACAGAAGATCCAACAGTTTCACAAGCCTTGTTCTCCATCCACCCAAAAGGAGAAGCAGTCATGGGATAATTAGCTCATGAGGCTGCATTGGTCAGTGTGGTTTAAAACATTCTCAGAAAGCACTTGAACTAGTGTTGTTATACAATGTGCCTTTGGCGCATGTTTTCAGAAGTGTCTTGAACGCTGTACTCTTTAGAAAAGTTAGCAGAGAAGCTGAATGTTGTTCTACTGGCATTATTTTGTGAAAGCAAATTTTGCAAATACATGCATCCTACAGCAAACCGACTGTACCAGCTGGTATTGTGACTGAAATGTCTATTTAATCAGTTTTACTTCAACACCTTTTTCTGACAACACTATTGTTAACCATCCATACAAAACTACATCCTTTTAAACCCACCTATTAGTGCAGGGTAGTGGACAGGATCCCAGTGGTCATTGGGTGACTGACAGCCATGGACAGACAGTCCATCACAACCACGCAGGTAATTTGGAGTTCCTAATAAACCTAATTTGAAACCCCCCCGTTCAGTCAGAACATGCAAAGTCCACAACAAAAGACCCCAGATAGGGATTTACACTCAGAACCTTCTGGCTGTCAGGCATCTGTGGTGACACTTATTCTGGCGTCCAGCCCTAGATATTGATTGGGAACTTGAACCACTTGGGTTACCTTCTGATTCAACCAGTCATAAAATGCATTTGCTGCTACGTTTGGGATCATTTTCCAGTTAACAACCCAGATTTGACAAAAATCGGTGGCTGCTATACAAGCACAAATTGTCACCCCTCTACACAAGCAAAGTTTGTATTCCATTTGGTTTTCTTTGTTTGTACTTTATGGTCAAACCACTTTTTTTTTCTTTTTATATTTGCATATTTATATCCAACATGCTAACTGGGGCTTGCAAAGTCTGAGATGAAGCTAAAAGGATTTTGCACTTTCTCTGAGGCATTGTCCAGTGTCATGTTATGCTCAAAAACAATGTCGTTTATGATTACATGAATAACCAAATTGGGCTGAGAATAATCATTATCCAATGCTGCGTATAGGTGATTGTTAACAAATGTACCTAATAACAGAGCTGTTAGTCAGGGCACAGTTCTGCTTTATCCTGCTAAAGTGGCTCCATGTCAACTTGTCTCTTTGTCCTTTCCCACTTAATGTTCATCCCAGGATAGCAGGATGGGTCGTTATGCATGCAAGTATCCTGGCAGCATGTTTGTCTGCTTAACATGGATTTGTGCTGCATCTCTGAGATGAAATTGAAATCGACAGGGGAAGAGGTGGTGTGCCGCTTCCATTTCAAAAGATGCTAGAGTTACTGATTGAGACACATTGTACCTTAATATATATATATAAATAAACTCAGCAAACAAAATATGTATTTTGGCATATTTCCATGAAAACACACAAGCAAGCACTGAAATAAAAACCAAAACCTGGGCTGCACCAGCTTTTGTCATCTATGTTAGAGTTGTGTTCGTAGGAGTAGCTGATGTCTGTTCTCCCAGAACCTACCAAAACTTTTACTTCAATAGAAGTGGTCACTGAGGTGTGTTTAATTTTAATTATCATAAAATTACAGCTCTAGTTGCAGCATTTTGATTTTTGTTTCCTTTTTGGTTTAACCAATAATGACAGCATAAAGTTTGTGGCATACATTTTATTCACTGGAGGTAGATTTAAATAATTTGAGATCAAGGTAAAGGATTAGAGTCATACCATGATTTTCATTATATACCAACTCCCTGGAATTGCAACAAGATGTACTTTCATTTGCACATGACTGCATTTCTGCTGTAAGCATAAACCACCAGCTTAAAACTAGGAAGTATTGTATTAATATGACATAAAACTGCATTTCACTTAGCCGCATTACACGATGTTCTGTCAGGAAACATTTATCCATTTAGAAGATCTGTAGATGCCTTAAAATTATAAAAAGATGAGGTTTCCAAATACAGCACTTCATATCCAGTGAATATATACAAAAATAACATTGCTGGCCTTCAACTGTAAACCAGGAAACAATAATGAAACACTGATACAAAAAAAAAAAAAGTCCCAAATGTCTGTTGGTCTTTATGAATCACTGTGTTACGGAGCAGAGAGTCGAGGTGTGAATCTGAGAATCGATCTTCTCAGCATGTAGCTACCACAGTAAACCTAATGATCACAAAACAATTGAGTTTTTTGAAGTTTAATAGCACCACTAAAATAGCATCCTTTTGAAAAAGAACAATGAGTCATTGTATACTCCATTAGACAAATAATTGATTAGATTCTGAATCTGTTAACCCGCCTCTCGCCCATTGACCCCTGGAGCGAGGCACCAGCACCTCTCGCAATCCCACAAGGGATGAGCATTTTGGATAATGGATGGATGGATAACAATGCCACTAAGCTGTACTGCATCAAATTTGAACTCAAATCGGACTTTTACTATAGCAGATCCATGAGATAAATAGGACCATTTTTATTTACATAACTCTTAGACTTGCTGAATTGAATGGTTGCTGTGTTAATATATTTAACTTTACTGACTCATCTGAAGATGGCGATGTGCACATGTTGGATAAGGGAGACAGGTGGTTTGATGGAGGAGTAAAAGAAGCCATCTGTGTTAAACCAACATTAAAGAGAGGAGGTGGCCTCAGATTTCCTCTTTCTACTCTGCTGCCTTGAGTCGTTTCGCTGGGTGGTTTTATGGCAATTTACACCTTGGAACATGCAATCAAAACAATTCACATAGCATTGTTAGGGACACGTTTGGATCATCGAGCAACAGCAAGACAAATATTATGCTGAATAAAGGGTAGGGCAAGTGGCAAGTGTCCTAATTGCCCTGTCACTTATCCCAATGGTCCTAATGGTGAGATTGCTCTGATTATGGTTTATAAACCTCCAAACACATTTAGATCTGAAGAAGTCCTTTGGATGACGGGTAAAACATTTTCCGGAAACAAGACAAGACAATTTGCCCTCTACTTAAGCACCTAAAACTTTACTGAATGTACTCGCCATTACTGTCAGTATAAATGTGTTTGACTTGAAGACAATGAAAAGTGATTCTGAAGCGACTCTTCTGGTTCTTTCAATTGCTATTCATATTGCTGTCATTAGTTAAGATTTATAATTGCTACATTACTTTTATGTTTTAACACTGTTTTTTATCTCCTCGCACTGTGACCACGTAAGTTCAGCTGCCCTTGATTTTACATCTTCAGTTCAACGAATGCTTCTTTACCAGTACAAATAGACTCCATTATTTTCACATTCATTTATCCTCACCCTCTTTTTACCAGTCATGTGCTCACGTCATACTGCCAGTTTTTTTCTTTGTGCTTTTTGGATTAACAAATAGCTAGGTTTCTCTCATGAATCCGACTCTCTGATATTTGCTAAAGGCCACAAAATCTTTCCTAACATGGGTTGTTTTTAAAATAATTTGTCCTCTTTCAGGGTGAGGTGCAAACAAGACCACACACAAGAAAGGCCATCATCAAATTGGTGCTAAGGAAACGGAGCAGGGGTCATTTTCCAAGGCAACCATTTTTCTCTACAAATTGTGGATTTGCAAGTTTGGCTTCAATAACCTAAATCCTCTCTAAGCCACTGACTAAGCTATTCAGTCCAAAGTTGATGCATGAATGAATTCTCGTCAGAACCATTTAAAGGTGCTGTGATTGGTCTGATGCCCGGTCCAATATGCTTTCCACAGAAGGGAGGGCGGCCCAAAGGCTCCAAATAGCAAATCGTCTGTGTGTGTTGCCATGCTCGAATCTGCATGAGGAAAGTTCTTCCAAGCTCAGGGCTATAACAGGAACCAACAGTTTCTGCACATTTAATGTTTTTAGTGAGTTTGTTCCAGAGCTGAGGAACAGACCAAATGCTCCAACCGCATGTTTAGCTCTGGTTAGGGGAACACTAAGCAGGTCTCTGATGATGTGAGGGGTGTAGCATTGCTGACAAGCAACTCAGACATGTACTTCTGTCCAGGACTTTACAGTGCCTCATAAATCCATGATGGCAATTTTTAAATAAATCATTTTAAAAACATGGAGCTCATGTAGTGACTAACCAAACTGACTGTATCCAGACACATGAAAACCATGCTGATCTCTGCAGATGTGTAGCAGAGGATCAAGTGTACCCTATCTGCACTTTTGCATATATCATAGCATAAAGAGCCCATCAGGTTCGGCTGGAAAGGTGATTTTTGAAAAGGGTTAAATTTATTCAACAGTCTGGAGGTGTGGCTACCTGTAAAATATTTCACCTCCAGCTTTGTTTCCATACGGCGTTTAGCACTTGTCCCAAAATTTAGCCACTGGAAGGTAAAATGAACAGCACTAACAAGAGACCATTTATTAATGTGGGAAAATTAGTTTTTTCTAAAATAACACTAATGAGTATCAACAGCCGAGTATCTGCTGGCAATGTGTAGCTCAATAAAAAAAAGAGCAGCTCAGTCATTTTGGGAAAGATCAAACTTAGTCAGCAGTCCAGCAGGAGAACAGCAAATTGCTGTGTAGTCACCAGCAACAGAAATGTTAATCAGGTGTCGGTAATTTACAGAAGACACAGGAGCTTCTGACCTCGACAAACACAGTAAGCTATTTGGCTTTCCACTTTTGTCGTAAGACTTTAATGGTCATCCCTATGGTAAACAAATTGATCATAGTTTCTCACATTTCACAGCTATGGTAAGTACACAGCAGGAAGGTGATGATTAAATCATTATGTCTAATGAGCTGTAATATCAAGGACAAAAAAATAGTCATTTGCAACGTACAGCAAATAGCCGGCACTTAACATAAATCACTCATTTTCTGTTTCGATTTCTGCTGGTGAGACCAGCAACAGTCACAATACTTTTAAAAGAACTGTCCACATAACATAGTCTTCAGATATGTTGCAGGAACTTTTAAAAGATGTAGAAATTTGAGACCCTTGTTCTTTTGAAAAAGGTTGGTTTTAAATCTTTTTCATGACAAATACTGGGTAAATGGGGAAAAACAAAAATTTTGACAATTGGCACCAATTTGCTCATAATTTAAAAGGCTTTATGCTAACTAGAACCAGGAATTTCTGGAACGATTAGATTTTTTTAATAACGGCAGCAAAATCAAGCACTGTTTTACAAATTTGAAAAAGGATTTATTGCTGGTTTGGAACGATCCGTGAGCAAACTGCATTGGGAAGATCAAAGCTTACAGCAAGCAGGTCAGGGGAAAAAGTTCTTAAGAAATTTTAAGAAAGCAGGGATAGACAGATTCTTAAGCATTACAATTCTGAAAGACCACGGTTCAGTCTGTCATTTTGAAATAGAAAAATATAGCACTACTGCTAAACTACTAAGAAAGGGATAGTTTCAATATAATAATGTGGTTATCTTTTGTTTAGCAGAAAATTGAAACTGGTCAGAGTCGATGGGAAGATGGAGCTTGCTCTCGTCTTGTGTTTCAGCCTTGTTACTCTATGAGCCATATAAATAAATCAAGACAAGGTAAGAATTTTCCAACCATTCACCATACATCAAATGGAAAAATTAATAAAATGTGTTTGGCATAGATGGCAGTAAATAGCTCACTGTAACATTTAAACTGTTAATAGTTTTTTGGGCTAATGGAAAACGCAATACTAAATGAACACAAGTGTACGGAACGAAGAGGAACAGCTTTATATGGAGCCTGATTAAAGTAAATAATGAACAGTAAACAGTGTGGATGGGAAAAATGTAAAAGTGTATAGTGAATAAATAAATACAAATAATTATACACCAAAAGAATTATATATATCAGCTTAACAGTATGTTCAAAGAATTTGTTATGCAGTTCAAGAATATTCAGAGGGCTTGTTATGCAATTCAAAAATAAATTCAAACTAATAAATGTTCAGAGCACTTCCTGTGCAGTCCCAGATTCCAGTTCAAAATGTCTCTTTCTTCTTGATAATCAAGTGTCCTCCCAGGACTACAATCCAATCTGGAAAAAACTCAAAAGGGAAGAGGAAAAAAAGAAAAAGGTCCTATCAGCTCGCCATCAGTTCAGTTCCATTCTGTTCAGTTTTCATAGGTAGAAAAAAATAACCTGACCTGTAAAGGGCAAGAACAGTAAACAACATCATTAATTCAAATCAATTTACTGGTAAACATTAGCACAATGCACACTTTAAATAACCAAAGTAGCAGTTCAGGAATCATATGGTGCATTCAATGTCGTATTCCTTAGGAAAACTCATTAATTTAACTGCGCAGTTATTTTTAAAAATAAATGTTACTTCCGGTTAGCATGGCAATCACAAAATGAGCTAAAAGTACAAAAATAAACTCGAAAATCAATCAGGTATCATAGCCGAATGAAACAACGAGCTTTTTCGAGTACATCCATGTGCACAAATCAGGTATAATTTAATTATAAGATAATTAAATTAAACTTCAAATTTGATAAACATTTTCTCAATGGAGTTCTGCCGTTGCGGTAACAGCGTCACAGCAAAGGATTTTAAATAAAGGATTTGAAAAACGTACCACTGAGTCAAATATATAATAAGTTGTGTTGCAATAGATTCTGCAGAGAAATAGACGGTAAATTCTGCTAAGTACACCAAGTCTTCATCCAGCAGCCATAGCAGGAGCCAAAACAGACGCCAAACAAACTTTGACGTCCCATTGTCAGCTGACTAAATTGCTCTTCCCTGAAGCAGTGACGGCTAATCCCGGAAAGGTTTGTTGATCATGTGACATTTCCTAGTTTCTTTTCAATGTATCTAAGTAATATGAGAGTTACACCAATATTTACAAAAAGTTATGATAAATCAGCTCAGTTTATATAGCACTTTTCTTCTTATTTTGACTACTCAAACAAGCTTACACTATATCCATATTAACCTCTTTGCACTATCAAATCAATAGGCTTATATTCAGATCGGTGGGTAACTTCAGGGCAAGTGCTTTGCCTGGGGGCACATTACCATGTGACAGAAGGAAGTGGAAATTGAACTCACAGATTTCAGATTGCAAGAGAACTGCTCTTTTTATTGAGCCATAGTTCTCTCCAGCCCTGTATCATCTCAATAAGTGTTAGAAATGTGATCTACAGTAAGTATAGCTATTAACTAAATGTAAGATGCTGGTTAATTATTCACATAGCAAGAATCTCTAATATATAAATTAACTTAATATTATTGTCAGCTAATACTAAGAATATATGTTTTGGACATTCAAAATGTATGTATAATCCAAATTTTTATGATAGAATGTAGTAATTTTGTGACAAAATTGCACTTTCTGAGACTTCTAGAAAATAGTGTCTCATTGAACACTGCAAAATGTCTAAATAAGACATAGGAAGAACACACATCTCCCGTTGCACACAAATGTGCAGGAGCGCAACAATCCCACAAGCCGCCTTTCACTGCAATTACAGCCAGGCCACTCCATGGTTCTCATGTGGTTTTGTTTAGCCAATGGACTCCATGTGTCGCTGTTACATGCTATATGTTTCCTGTTGTGTTTTCTCTTTTCTTCTTGCATTTGTCATAATATCAGCAAAGAAGCTGACGGTGATGGAAATAGAATCACTTACTTTCAGAGCTATCAAAGAAGGCTATCCAATGTGGGGGAAAAGTGCAAAGCTCCCAGTATAACATCACCCAAACAAAGCTGTTGTGTTACGTACCCATGAATGTGTGCTGTAACAACGTTATGACACACGTTTGTGATATTAAGAAGTATAGGCAGATGCAAATGGTCCATTAACCATTCTTTTCTTAACTCCAAGCCTTGTGTTTGTGACATGAATGCTTCTATTGATTCTAGAGTCAGTGATACGAGGGTTGCTGCTGCTGTCAAAATGTGTGGAGGTTGAGAAGGGGGACAGCACATTTTTCTTGTTACAATATGTGAATAGCTTATTTACCAAGCTAAAAATGACAAATAAGGCAATGTGGTGTAAAGTTGGACTGAATTGGAAAAATATTTGTACATGCAAAGTTTTAAGATTGCCAGTTTGGGAGCCATCTATAGATCTGAATGCAGCAGTTCCTCTTCAGTCTTTTTTTTTTTTTAGTTTGGTGAGAATATCATGTAAAATTGACCTTTTGAGCTTTGCATCATGTTTAATGTTATTCCTTCATCAAATAAATTAGCTAGAATGTTGCTTTGATACTTTGATGACAAATGATTGTTGCAACAAAGTGCCACATATTTACCCAAAGCTACTCATTGGAGCGGCCGTCTCCATACTTTCTTCCGCCCCTCAGATCACTGTGCCTTCCCCTCTCAGGGGAAGGCACAGTGCAGACTAGTGCAGACTAGCGGCAGCAGCAATTAACAAACACCTGGTGGAACTGTATGTGTTGAGTTTACTACTTCTCAGTCCTAAGACTTCTGGTATAAAGAAAGCATAATGGAGGAGCATTTTTGTAATGACGCACTAAATGGGGAGTACCGGAAAGTGCAGGAGCTTCTCGAAGAGACAGACCTCGTCGAGCCATCAAATTGTGAAGTCAATTTCTTTTTAGAAGGTACCATAGTTTCTTGATTGTGCTATAAAACTGCATTATGTGTCTGGAAAATACATCCACTCTGCCCTTTAAGCTCAACCTTTCAGTGATCAATATATCATCCATCAATCTCTTTTTTCCATTTTCCTGCCTGCTTGGTCTTTGCCTGCACGTGCCTCCAGAAGTCATCATTAAGAGTTGGTATACACTCTGAACAAATCAGCCCATCAGGCCAACAGAAAGAAATAAAAGACTAAGCACACACTTAGACCTAGGGGCAATTTAACATCTCCAGTCGGCCTAACTCGTATTTGTGAACTGTGGAAGAAACCTAGAGTACCTGGAGAAAACCCACATGTGCAGGCAAACTTTTTAACAATCATTTTAAAAGAGGGGAGCACAAAAAAACTGTTTCTTTGCCTTTAAGTCTCCACATTTCATACAACTGCATCTGTTCAATGAACCCCAAGCATAGAAGTTTTGTATGATGTTTGTTTCAGACAAAGAAATATTCTACCCGATTATGCTACTACTATTTGAAGTTCTCTTGCTAAAAAGTCCTGATATTCATGTAATATGTAATGTTGATTTTCTGAACAAAAACATTAAGGAGGTAGTGTTTTGTACTACGTGCAAAAAGAGCACTTATAACATTACAGTGTTATTTCCCTCTGTATAATAGAGTATTTAGTGATAAAACTTCACGGTTGTTCTTTTCTTTTTTCTGTAGGTGGTAACTCGCTGTTACGGGATTTGGTATTGGTTTGAGAATCTGATTTTTTTTTTCTTCACTTAGACTTTTTTTCTAGCTATGGGTCTTAAAATCATTTGAGGAGATTTTGTTAAAATTTTTTCTTAACTACTGAATATGTCATTGACAAGTATGTGGGATCACAGTTAAAGTTAATGTTTGAAAAGTGTGATTTATGACGCAATCATAGAAGTCTTATCTGCATGGATGACATTGAATTGCATTAGAGCTCATCACAGTTTTCAACAAATCTCAGATTCATTAGTTGTGCAATCACAAATTGTTTCACACTTTTAATGTGATCATTTTGATGAGCTGCTAGGAGTGTACAATTTTTAAAGTTTTGAACCACATAAGGTTCGTAGCTGTTTGCAGAGGGTTCCTTTTGTATCTTTTCCAGAAGGATTTAGTTTGACCAAGAACTATGTAAATCTTAACTTGATAAATAAAACAATAAAGTAGAAGTTATCTGAAATTATAAATTCTGTAACTCCCATGTGCAAACATTGACACAGTCTTGTTCTTTCTTAAATGTGTTCATTCAACTACGTTTAACGTTGAGTAGATCACTGTCTCGCTTTAAGCTCAAAAGTTGGCAACACTGATTAAAGTTGCTCTTAGTGACACATCACCAGCAAAATGAGTTCTTATATTAATACAAATTTTCTTTTTGTATAAGTTATAAGAAGATATTAGCTTTGGCCTAAAGTCTCTTCAAGTCATCAGCGCGCAGCTACTTTGTCACAGTATTGGAGAAAAAAAAGGATTCCAGCCAGAGTTAGTATAACATGATAATTATGATGACAAAATATTAGATACCATCAGATTTACATTGGTTTTTATAACACATTAGATAGAAAACATATTTTCCGTACATCAGTAATGACACATTACAATTCTAAAGTAACATTTCCATAAACTGCAGACTTTGATTGATCTGGCACCACTTAGTGATTTCATTAAAATGTTCCTTCTTAAAAAGATAAGGCCTTACTTACAGTTTGCAGATTACAAAGTGCCATCATTATCAGTTTAATTATTCTCTGTGAAGAGTGGCTTTAATGAATAAAATGTCTACATAGTGCGTAAGTGGTGATTCACTCCTATTTAATGATAGTAAAATTAGGCTCCCAGAAAAACAACTTCACAAGCACTGGTGCAGACACTTAAAATCTATTAGAAAGAGGGCAAATGCATCACTTTTTTTTTTGTTGCTGCAGATGTGGGAGGTGGTAATAAGATTGATAAGAACCTGAATGAAACTAAAATCGAACCAGAAATGTAAGTCTGTGGGACATATTAGCAAACATCATTGTAATATTGTGGAAATTCATCCAAAAGAATTGAGCAAAAACAATTCCCCGAACTTTTGCTCTTGAGCAAAACTTTTCATTCTTGGCCCACTTTACTCTTACACCTGATTGCATGATGCTGCAGCAAAACAACATAAGCTCCTAATATGACTACTTCCTTATTTTAATCCAAAGGTTTAAAACATCAACAAAGACAGCACTGAAGGCTATAATATGCAACTTTTCACCTTGAGGCAACAGAGTACATCGAGAATGTTTGTTGTTTTTTGTCTTGTCCCCTCAGGTCTGTGACTTGAGCCAAAACTTGTCACTCAATTTGACGTACTGCAGAGGTGACATGTGAGCCTGAGGCTACAGTAACACAGCACTACCTCGGACACTAAAGACCCAGACAAAGGAGGTTCGTTGGGAAAATAAAGTAATATGGCAAAAACATTTATGATATGACAGCAAAGGTTAAAGTGTTATCCATGACTTGTGACAACTGTTATGTTTCTCCTTATTACCGGCTTCTTCTTTTTCTAAAACCCAAATTGTATTTCGCTGGTATATCCAGAGCAATCAGTGTTTAACCCTTTTTTTTTTTCCATTGATATATTTTAGTCTTTTAGACATAATTGGAAATAACATACTGCCTTGATTTTGCAGTGAGTATCTGGGGCACTTTTTCTCTAGTCACACCAACGAGCCTGTTATGAACGAAGCAATTAAATACATCGGTGTGTGTGCAGAGTTCAGGATCAAACTGCCAACCTGGAGAAAAATCAATCGGCGTAACAATCCATGGATACCATGATTGCAGCAATCTTTGGAAAAGAGGTGTCATCCAATTAACAGTCATGGGGCAATATGCATTTAGTTGTAATATTTAAACTTGGCATAGTTTCAAAGGTGCATAGCATTAACTTGGAATTTTGTTGAAGCTGTGGAGAACTCTCGATGTGCAAAAGCCAAAGCAACACTTTCGTCAAAGAAGCATAAATTGTTTTTCTACACTCCTGTATAACCAAATATTACCAAACAAAAAAAGCATTGCGAGGATATATGTAATCTTTCCATTTCTGTCAAAAGCAAAGACAAATAAACAACAAGCACTTTCACCAGCTCACTCTTGTATGCAATCATTCACAGAATGTTTTGTGCCAACTCTGACAGACGAGAAACACTTTAAAATGTTTGCAAAGTCTTAAGGACACAGACGCACACACAGTTTGTGGCAAACACATGTTGTCTGGGGAAAGATGCACATCTCGTAATGGACACGGTGCCTACATTGTAATTACCAGAGAGCCTTTTACTTCTCGCTGCAATGTGGAAACGCTCGTCTGAAACTGAAAACAACTATTTGTGTTTAACAAAGCACTGATCAATATGGTCAACAGGAAAGCATCTCAAACTACCATGGTGTTTTTTTTTTTTTTTGGTCTAGACTGCAGCCTCTTTCCTCGTAATTGCTTTTTTCCCCTTGATCATATTTGACTTGAGCTTGTACTTATTCTCATTAGCAGCTCGCCCATAGATTTGTTTTGAGGTTGGAGAGGTGTAGAGATGTAAAAGCTGGATGCCCAATTGGTAAGTTACAGCTAATTTATTTGAGCCACCATTTACTCTAATTCAGATTTATTTATTTGTTTAGTTTAATTACATCCATGAGTGGGTAGGTCTTTAAACCTTTAAGATTATGCATGTCCTGATGAGCCTACAAAGTGTATTTGAGCTAATGCATGTCACAGCAAACAGTCGGTGCAGCCACAACAGTGTTCGTCCTGCAGACATGCTTTAGCCAAAACCGCGTGGGTTTATGAAATTGTGACCACATCTTTAATACTTAGGTAAGCATGGATTCTTTTAAACCAAGATTGCGATTTATGAAATCGTTCTTCTGTTTGCGAAAATACAAAAGGAAGCATTTTGATTAGACGGGCATGAAAACTTCAAATATTTACACTAAGATTTGATCAAATTCAGTTTAGGATTTCTGAAGACAAAAGGATGGATTGTCATGTATCTCCTCGTCTTGTGACGTAGACGAACAGCTGCACCTGAAGTCCACTCTGACGTTGAGGTCACGACATGACAGTAATGCATAAGTAGCCTCTATATTATCATCATTAGCAAAAATAACATGATTTCAAGGAAATAGATGACTAGCCACACATCAGTTTGCATCTAACTGCACACCTTTTTGGCTTACAAGCATCTTTTTCACAATAGGACCAATGACAACATTGAACAGGATGATTTGCAGGTCACATCTCTATGGGACACACTTCTCTTTCAGGTATATTTTCCAGGTAGGTCATGTCAAAAAAAAAAAAAAAAGAACGGATGAATCTCCACTGAAAAACAAATAAGTTTGGAAATAAGCAGCATTTATGACATTTTCTACAAGAGGATCTAGTCAAGACAGTCAATGATTTTCTGTAAGATTATCAGGCCATGTTCTCTCCTACATCCTCTTAGCCCATTAAAGACACCAGGGCTGATGTTGTGAATGCAGGCTGAAGTTTGATCACAGGAAGAACACTAAGAGGTATAAAAAAAAGAGAAAAAAAATCAATTATTTCTGATAATGACTTAAATTGAAACGCTCGTCTTTTGTGAGCCAGCTCAGACACACGCAGAAAATTCACACAGTCCCAAGCAGAATATGAAATGACCAATTTAATATTGAATTAATAGTCCAAGAATTGACCCATGCTCAATTGAAATGGATTTTTTTTCTCACCTTTTTTTTTTCTTTGGAAAAAAAAAACAAAACATCTTGTTGTTCGGTGTTACACTGTCCGTATTTCAGCATAGACCCAGATTCACAGCTGCTTTGCTCACCAGCTGAACACACAGTACCACCTGGTGTGGATCGACTGTACAGAAAAATGTAAGCCTCGTTAAAAGAGGCACAGTCTTAAGTCAGGCTGTACTTTATCCCTTCTGTAATGAACATCAGTTCATTACAGAAGTATCACAGTAACTGTAATGACTGGTGAGATTTAAGTTTATTAAATAGATTAGATTTATTTTTTTACTATTTCTGACTGTAACGTTTACGTCCTATCCATTGGTAACAATTTAGGGCTTATTTAATAGGTTAATAAATTGCGAGTACTAAGCAACTGTGAGGAGATTAATTAAGCAGGTTTTACAATGGCAGTATCACTTAGGGTGTAAGAAACAACCTGTTTCAGCCTCCAAGCTGTGTTTGGGAACTACAGGGGAGATTCCTCTTGAGCTCCTGGGTGTATTTGTAGCAAGCTTCGGGGTTATTATCTGTCACTAAGGTGAACAGGGTTTGGGAGCTCTGCTTCATTCAAGGAGCTATTGCACTTAGTCTATGACAAACTGTAGCCCATAACAGCCATTTATTGCTACTTTCACAGCTTGCTACTAAACTATCACACCTGCCTCTCTCGAGGGACAGACTCTTCCTAGTTCATAGGTGCCCCCAAGTGTGTGCAGTGTTACAATTTTACCTTCTACCTGCACGAGCTGCTATCTAGTAAAATGAAGTCTTGTGTCTGAGACTTCCTTTGTGCTACAGCTTGGTATATTCAGAACAAGACACAATGCATTTCTTTCCTAAGGCCATTTGCGACTGTTCCCTCTCTGTCATAATTTCAGGAATTTTCCTGAACCACACGCAGGAGGCAAAAGATTTATTTGCAAGTGAAATGTCCAGAGAAATGGCAGACTAGCTTTCTGGATATTTCAGGAACATCTGGAGAGGGAAAGAAGTGACATTAGAGAGCCAGGGTGATAAAAGGGATGGTGCAGAAAACCGGATGGTAGGTTTGACTTTACGGTTTGATGGAGAGGTTTTGGTGTGGAGGGCAAATCAGGTTTCTGTGCAGGTTGAACTGTGTGTGATCTGTTTCTTACCTGAGTGGGTTCAGTTGGGGAGCGGAAGATGGATGGAGGTGGAGGAAGACCACTGTGGAACACAGGGAATCCAGAGGAGAACCAACATAGACTTGGTGTTTGAGGATTTGAGACACTGTGGCGTAACCACCAAAATCCAATCTGCAAGGTGCAAAGATTAAGAGGTAAGTCGAGGAGCTATTAAAACACAAACAATAGTGTTAATAGTGTTTGCAGAAATGCAGTCTGAATTGTTTGCACAACATTTCCACCAACTAACCTTTGTTGAACAGACTCCTATCATTTCTCCTTTGGGGAGATGTTAACTAGAGTCCCAGAAGTGGAGCTAAAAAAAACCTGTGTTGTGTGGCTGCAAAGGAAAAAATTATAAACATTTCTCCAACTACCATTGCTGAAGTTAACGTCTTTAAGGTGCTGGAAATGTTTCCTCAGTTACAGAAAAATCAGGAAAGTTTTGGATCGCTATAGTGATAAAGTTAATGGTAGCGACTGCAACAGAGGAAGTGAAGTTTGGAACAATTCTCTATCGGGTAATCCAAAACTTTTGTCGCTCAGTGTGTTTATTAGTCTTAACAACAAATGTTTACTTTTTATGTTCATCAGCCGCTGTCATTTGTTCTTTGCTGATTATCAGCTATGAACATTTTATGCCACAATCAAGTAGCATTGAGAATTTGTTGCTAATCGTCCTCGTGGTGAACGTCAGTGATTGGCTGCTGGAAACGTTTGTAGTTCCTCCCTTGATTGTTTAGGTTTTCACTTTCTGGAACTCATCATCATCATCATCATCATCATCATCAAATTACAAGACATTAAAACTTGACATGTTTCAACTTTTCAATGACTTAGTCATAAGCACCTTATTACCAAAATACAGCTACATCATTTTACAATGTTTAGAATCTAGTCAGGTCAAAGGTCAATGAAATGGCTTGACTACATAATAAAAGGAAATTAGTCATCCTCAAAGTTTACATAATTTTAGCTTTATTTCATTTATGAAACTGATTGTTTTTAATTGTAAATGGACTAGTTCCAGACACAGGCAGTGACTTTCTTTAATACAATGACAAGCAAAGCATAAGGAGCAATTTGCTTTAAGATTCTCTGGTTTAAATAGTTGGAAAATAAATTTTAAATAACTTTATTTAAACACAAAATTCAGGTGAAACATATTTAAAGGGAGATTTGTAAATGCTTTACTGTCAAATTCACTTCATTAAAATTAAATTACATTTTCATAAATACCCCTGTTTAGTAACTGTTTGCATTTACATATTTTTGTTCATGTGGAGGTAGACAGGAGCAATATTCAGCCAAAATCTAAAATAGCTGCTTCTAAACACACTTTATAACTAAGAAGACTAATTGAAATCTAGTTAGTAAGCTGTTTATCCCCCGTCTTCCTGCTGCTTTTGTGGGAACACCGTTTCTGTCCATCTCATGTTCTCCCACTGAAAAATGTTCTATGTCGGCTCATGTATAGGAACAGAAGATGGATTAGGCAGGATTAGTAAATCAATAGACAGCTGCTGCTGTTCTGTTTTAGCTCTAAACACATTCATCGCCACTAAAGTGAGAGGGCTCCTCTCTCCAGCCGTCACCTAGCAACTTACCAGGTGGACAAACCTTTCTCGGCCATATCCAGGGAAGGTCACAGGCCCTCAAACGCGATATATCAAGGTCCCATGATAGTCGGAGCTAAACGTCATTAGCAGTGTGAGAGAAAAACTAGCTTAAGTGTCATCCATGAACACGAACGGGAAAGAGACGCAACAGTGCCAAAGAGTGACCCTTAGTCCTCAACGTGGCCGTCAAAAGTCCCAGCTTCATGACCTTTGTCGCATGTCCTCCCCCTTTATCCTAACCCACTTTCCTGTCTGACAACTGGTAATTAAAAGAAATTAAAACAGGCAAAATCTGAAAAGAAAACTGAAATGCCTGGCCTTAAAATGGTTTTTGCCAGTGTATAAAACCTTGCTTTCGGAAGTAAAAATAGACACAAAAAAATGAAAGCATTTTATTTTCGGAGAGGTTAATTTTAGAACAAATATATTTTTAATTTCTCTGTCTTCCAGCCATCAGTGTTGCAGTATGGATTAAATGTATGGGCTGCCATTAGTGTATCTTTCAGCATAAACAGAATTTCTTCTGCATATCTGCATTTACAAATCTCTCTTTAAATATGTTAAGCTGTCCAAAGATCATGGGCATTCAGTGCTGGAATGTGGCTTTGAGCTCCGAGCAGAGATTTCCATTTACACTGTCGGGATCAATGTTTGGTTTAGGTTTACTAAGGCTTTGTCTTTTTTTTTTCTAGCAAAAAGTTAGAGTTTCTATGAAGACGAGGGACCAGAGTTTGACCCTTAACTGCCAATAAGATTTCAAAAGGCTTTTGAAGAAGAAACAAAGTCTTTCTTCTTGACACTCCTCTGTTAGATGCCAGATTTGTGGACTGTCAAACCAATAGCTGTTGAATCAACAAATTTTTGCACCTATTCTGTAGATCTCTACCTTTCCACCAAAATAAATCTTGGGGCTCTCCTCTGATTAATAATCTCCTTGCCCAGTCTCTCTGTTATAGGTTTGTTGTGATGGTTTGAAAAGTCTGGGAGATTCTTTGACGAGCTTAAATTTGGGTCATTTTTTTAAGTTATGCATTTTCCATTTTCCTTCCATTTCACATAAATATAGTGATTTGTGTTGGTCTGGCATGTAAACTCCAGGTAAGACTGTGGTTTGCGGAATAATGTCACAAGAAAGTAGAAAAGCTCAGGATTTTCAAAAGATGTTTAGCTCCATCATCCAGGGGGAGACTGAGACACATCCACCGCATCCGCCTGACCTCAACTGAAGGGAGTCAGTTGAGGTCAGGTTGCCTCCAGGTAATTGTTGTTTCAATTATGCATTTTGTTATCTTTGATATTAAAATCACTTTGATAAAAGAAAAATATATTTTAATGAAAACTAAACAAGGAATCTGTTATGTGGCAAACAGTTTGTCCAAACAAAGGGTGCAACTCTTTGGAATTTGTTGTCCTTTTCCAGTGTTTTTATATAGTTGTGCAAACTTTAGAATTATTTTGGGAAATAATAGTGTGTGTATATTCGTTTTTCATGCTGCCATTTATAACATCACCAGCCTCATCTTTCTGTTCTTGTTGCTCAAATGGTTCATGAAATATAGACAGAAATAGATAGCTTGCAGGTGCTGCACATAAGACTACACTATCAGTGTGTGTACTGTAAACCTGTGGTTAGAACCACATTAAGCCGGGTTTGCAGTAGCAAACGTATCAGAAACTCTTAGAAACACATGAAAATGTTATTCTGCATGATTACACCCTGCAATATCCAATCTTAAAAGATCAAAACGAATTCATTAGCTTTTCAAATATTCTTCCCATAGCCTAATTGCATCAAAACACTATGAGGGCTATTTGCAATTCAGTCAGAAGCTCATGCATAGCATATGTAGGTATTAAGACCCAGGCACGTGAATATTTAATCAAACAGGCAAAGTTGATGCTATAATTCCTCAACAAATTGATGCCAGATTCTCAAATGAAATGATAAAAAGAGCAAATGCCATGTAGATGGGGTTTTTTGTGTGTGTTATACCGATTGTGTAGTAAAACCAGTGTGAGGGGCAAACATCATTCCATGTTCAGCGCTCTTTTCAGTAAAGCAGGGTTACCATGTATTCATGCATCACTGCGATTCTTTCAAGAGTTTAAGACAACACATTTTTCTGAAGAACTGACACGGGGGTAGAGTTTTGCGGTATGATGAACAGAGCCATCAGCCAGCCAGATGCAAACTGACATTTGAGGGAGGTGCAAAGCAGATAGGGAGCAGATAGTTTGATCTGAGGGGCATAACCATAAAGCAAAGACCTGATGTACAACCCTTGAACCCAACATGATTGATGGCTTCTATCAGCAGGCTGCTCGTAATGCTTTATTAAAGCGAGCTCAAGATGTGCAATGTTCCTGCAAGTACAAGCTACGGGAGAAATTGAAGACATTTTCCAGAGGACACAAAGCTTGAAAGCTGACAGAATGGGCATGAGAAGCATCCACAGGAACAGGCAAACACAGAAATTGCAGCATTATATTTGTAGCTGTATTTCTGCAAAGAACTTTTTTAAAAATCCTCTCTCTCTCTCTCTCTCTCTCTCTCTCTCTCTCTCTCTCTCTCTCTCTTCCTCTCAAGGCTTTGGGCATTGCTGACCCCCCTCTGTGGCAGAGTTCAAGGACATAGCCATAGCTAGGTTTTATACTCGGGACCGAAACAAAAGCTTTGGTTTGTTCAATCACCCATTTAGTCACTCGGTGACGCTGTCAGTCTCTTATGGGCATGTGTGAAGTGTTCCCACCCAGCGGCTAATCTCTGGTTCCCTGTGCTAGATTTGCTTGAATGCACTGTAATGACATTTATATCATTTTGTGAGTTGCCTACTCATATCCCTTAGAATTCCACCCACTCACAAATGTGCATAGCATTATGCTGTGTACGTATGGAGGAGACATTGTGATTACAGAATAAATTGTAAATTCGAGTGAGTCTCTCATAAATTGCCCATCATTGCTCTTCTGCATGGTGTTTTGCTGCTTGGCTGGTTATCATTAATTTTCATGTGCCTATGCTTTAAATATGAATTCTCCCACAAAGCGTTTAATCAACAGTGCATGTGCTTCGAGTGCTTCTGCAGGCCCAGAAGGTGTTAAATGAATCATGGATTGCAGCTGGTCCTCTGGTACAGGGGCTCACAAGGTCAAATCTAGCTGAAAGGGTAGAGGGATAATAAACTACTTTCTCAAATTGCTCTGTCCAACCGTAGGAGCCATGTCCACGTTTTATCAATGAATGACATTTCTTAATACTAGCAGAAGCTGGTGTCTCACTCCTCCAATAATTAAGATTCATTGTGTTGCTGTTGAAACTTCAGATACAGACAGCGAGTAGCTGTCTTGTGACTTTGAGACCTGAAGAGAGCTGAGAACCTGGAGTGACTGACAGTGTCCTTATCTGACAGATGATTTACACGGTGTTGTTAGCCATGCTTCTCTGTAGACAGTCAATTTCTGAAGGACACTGTGTGATATTAAAGCTTCTTTTGTACACATATAGTGAAGAAGAGTGCTGATACCAGTCTGATTTTCAAACTAAAACACAAAGGAACATGTTCCCCTTAAACTGTGTTAAGACAGCGTCACCACATTTTAAACACGTTACATCAATCTGTGGGTAAATCTGCCTACATTTAGGCAAATCACAGCAAATCATATCACGTTATCCAGAAACCCCAATAAACGGTTTGAATAATACAGGCTGCAATAAATAATTTCTGCTAAGAGATGTTGGTAATTTGGAAAAAGCAAAACACAAAATGAAAAAATAAAATCCACCAGTTAGATTACAAAAAAGAAAGGATGTCTCCTGCTTTGTTACAATTATTTTTGCTCATTAGACAAACTGAAAAAGCTATTTGTTAAAATCTTATTTTGTTTAAATCTGAAAACCAAACTTTATGGCTTTGGACAATTCAGCCAGATAATACTTCACATGAGGAAGAACTCAAATAAAGTTCTTAAGACTGATATGCCTTTCATGATATGTACTGAGAAGACTTTTCCTGGCTGGGATGTTGATGCCTGCAACATGCCTGGAGTGGAAGTAAAAACAAAAACAGAAGATGCATTTCTCTGGATGACAATGGCACATGTGGGTGCGATTGGGTTTGTCAAAAAAGATCCAACGGGGCTTTGCAGACTGAAGTCCCACAATAAGTCTTTCAGGTTTGCACTGAAAGCCTCCCTGGGTCTGAACGGTTGCCTATAGTTTATGTAAGCAACTGTAATTTTGTACTGTTGAAAAATATCTGAATATGAAAAGGTTTATAGAATCAAGGGAAAAGGTTATAGGCTCCCAGCAAGGGGGATTTTGCTGATTGAGCACTGTGGGGGATCAAAGATGCTAAAGGTAAAATGAATGAAAATAGAAAACTTAAGTATCTGTCGGTGCACTGTTAGCCTCGCTTTGTTGGCACACACAGCCATCAGTCAGATGCGTCTTCATTTCCATATCAGACCAACCCATTAATAATCATGAGCTGAAGTTTACATCTCACGGTGACAGGGGCTCATAATCGACGCTTGTTATTGTTCTCCACTTGAGGGTTTTTGCTCCCCCCTCACAAGTAGAAATAAGGAAAAGGGTCCAGTCTTTAAATTGAACACTTCTACCTTAAAGTTGATGAAACCTCTTCTTAACTTTCCAATTTTAAGGATGGCTTTTTTCACCGTTTACAGCAAGTTACTCTCCAGTTTGAATATTGGTTGTTTCCACTGAATTGTTCTGTGTTTACATGGTCCGTCGGACCTTTAGTGAATAAACGACCTTGTCACGAAGTGGTGAGGATAAACGAATGCTGAGACCCAGATGATGGTGATGATGATGAAGATGATTTAATAAAGAGAGCTCAAACAGTCCAACACAGGCGGCACAACAGAGAGTATAGCACACAGCTCATTACCGGTAGCAGCTGATACACTGAAGACTGAAAACGAGGGTTAAACATACCAGGACTTCTCAGGACCCGACAAGAGACAAAGACAACAGGTGGGCTTAAATACACAGGGAGGGTAATCAGGTAACTAGACACACCTGGGAAGCAATCAACAGGGAAGACAGGACAGGAACAGGACTAAACACAGAAAACCTCAAAAATAACTACACAGAAAACACAGAACATAGCAGACCTGTTCTCCCACTTTTTACCTTGTCAGAGCTGAAATAGTATCCACCTGTGAAATTACAGTGTTTATCAAAAGTTAATGAAAAAAAAAAAAAAAGCAAAAATTTTTATGACACCTTAATATGAAATTGAACATGACAGAAATATATTGTCTGGTTTTGCTATAGTGTCTAATTACACTGTATTTTTCTACATGGACATTATTCAGGGCTGCACAGTGGTGCAGTTGGTAGAGCTGTTGCCTTGCAGCAAGAAGGTTCTGGGTTTGATTCCTGGCCCTTTCTGCATGGAGTTTGCATGTTCTCCCTGTGCATGCGTGGGTTTTCTCCGGGTACTCCGGTTTCCTCCCACTGTCCAAAAACATGACTGTCAGGTTAATTGATCTGTCTAAATTGTCCCTAGGTGTGAGTGTGTGTGTGCATGGTTGTGTGTCTCTGTGTTGCCCTGCAACAAGCTGGCAACCTGTCCAGGGTGACCCCACCTCTCACCTGGACCAGCACCCCTACCAACCCCACTAAGGGACAAGGGTGTAAAGAAAATGGATGGATGGATATTAATCAGGAAATAGGCATAAAAGCTTCAGATTGGAAGTTGTTTTTTTTTTTTTTTTTCAAAAATGAACTGAAAAACATAAAACATCACTATTATTATTGTTGTTGTTTTGGAACTCAGTTGCAAAGAGTGCCAGGGTAAGATTAAAGCTGGTTTCTAGGACAACAAGGAGACACAAAGGAACCTGCTTAAATATAAACCACATAGAGGGCTAGAAAGAAAGCTGATCGCTCTCATTGATCATTCAGTGGCGAATGGGCTTTATTCCAAGCCTTGTAGGTAAATGGGTTGATTATCTTTTGTTTCTCAGGTGTAAAGCAGAGAAACAACACCAATGCAGCCCAGGAATACCATCAAGCTAAGAAGAACTAAAAACCAAAAAAAAAAAAAAAAAAAAAAAACAAAAAGGACCCCAGAACAGTGACTGGATGGGGCTACATTTTAAATGCATTCCACACTTTTAATATTTTTGTGTATACTTTTCTTGTATACCTCATAATCAAGGACTGATTATGAGGTGGAAAGAATGGGTTCTATTACATTAGATCCCATAAAAATACCTCAAAAGTTCTGGCTGTATTGTAGCAAGAAGTAAAAAAAAGAACAGGTTCAATGCTTGTGAATAGTTTTGGAAGGCAATGTGATGCAAAATATAGATGAAATGTCTCAGAAATCCACGTTTTTGTTTTCACAAATATGGAAAAGACACTTGAAAATCAGTGACTGACAACAAATTTGTGAAAACACAGATATAGAATATTATTCAGAACCTAAGTGGAAGTTTCTTTTGTTGTTTCTTCTCATAAATTACACCATAGGTGATAATTTATCTGCACAATGCAGCTCTGAAAATACAAGTGCAAGACAGAAAATTGATGCAGGGATTATAAGTGACGATCATGATGTCTGAAGCAGCACACAAAGATAACTGCACTCTGATCCATTTTGGAAGCCTCAAAAAAAAAAAAAAATCACAACAAAAATCATTCTCTCTTTGGATAAAAACTGCAATATAAAACTTTCCAAAAAAAAACATAAAACAGGAGGATGAATGAAGTCAAAATGTCCTCTGGAAAGATGAGACCGCAGTCATACTTAGATAGAGTCTGGTGTGTTGAACGCAACAAAAACTTACTGCCCAATTCACCGAATGATTACAACCGAACAAAGTTTAAATCACTATCCTACAGAAGCTAATGATTGTAAGTCTTTCTGACATTGTTTTGTTTTTTTTTAATATCATTTTATTGTTATTATTCTATTTGCATGAATCCGACCAAAGCTCTTGAAAATGTTAATCACGTTACATAAGGTGTCAGAAAGACAAATGCCTTTAATAGCACAAATTGTCGTCCCGTTTTCAGAAATTGCACGTACTCAATTAGAATGATCTGTTTACATCTATTAGGTTAGGTGTGCCATTAGCCAAGACAACCGCTGTGGATGCATAGTACTGACAGCACGAATGTGGGTGTGTGATTGTATGGCACTGCATGGGTGCAAAATATGTTGAGGAGATGATATTCATAGACGGCACCATTAAAGCCAGCATGAGACTTTGCTAATATATTGGCTGACAACTTGAAGCTTGTAAAAACTTGGTGGAAGAATATTGCAAGATGACAATTAGAAACACCTTACTGTAATCAAATGTCTCTGTGTTTTTTTTTATTATATGAAACCTAAACACCAAAATGTAAGGAAACGTCTCAAATTCATATTGGAAGTTTTTCTCTCTTATGTTTTGTAAATGGTGAATGGACTTTATATATCTATATCTACATCTATATCTATATATATAACTTTTTCAAGTCATAATGATATATAATTTTCCTCAACCTTTTATTTCAATCCTTTGTCTGTGGTATGATATGAAGGTGATTTTTGTATCGCTAATGAATGCTCTGATCAAGGTAATATTAAAAATGCTGGGAAATACACATGTTTAAACAGTGATGCACAAGCATATTTTGAAGAAGCAACGATCAGAGTCCAGTTTATAGAGATTCATACTTGCAGGACTTGTACAGAAAGGTTAACCTTTGCACACAAACAATCGAAGACATACCCATTCTCTGGGAGCAGGTGATGAGATCCTACTCACTGAGTAAGCACCCAAGTGGCACCTTTCATTAAAAACGTGTCTGGCCCTGCCAGCAAAGCGTTGTCAGATGCTTCATAAACAGGAAAAGTTAACGTCCCCTAAAGACACACCGGAGCGGCTTCAAAAGCTCACTGCTAAGCCCTTTTGCTCAAATCCGAAGACTGGATGCACGCACGCACTGGATTCTGATTTACACGACTTTTATCCCTCGTCAAGTCCAGCAGCGGCCGTGTTACAAGGTGAACTGGTGAAACAAAATGGTCGGTCACAGAGGATACACCATGCAGCCTCTGTTCACTTCAAAAGGCCCACTGAACCTGAACAACCATGGACAGTTTCTCAAAAATCCCTCGAGCAAAAATGCTTTCCGCACTGTACGTACAATGAGGTCAGCTGCTGGAATAAATATGAACCCATATTTAAAGCACACACACACATACACACACACACACACACACACACGCACACAAAAAGAAAGAAACAGCGGCAGCCCCTCACACACCCGCTGGAGGGACCAGCTATTGTATTTTTAATGGAAATAGGAGAAAATGTCTTTACTAGTCAGACTAAAAGCAGTGTGTGCTCTGTTATAATCACCTCATCAGCAGGAATTTTACAAACATTGTGATAGAAAATAACTGGAGCCCGAGGCGTTCCACTGTTTTCAGGTCTATGTATCTCCCCTTTTTGGCTTTGCTCCGCAGGGAGTGGAAGTGTGACAGTGTTCTGTTTGCCAGCCCCCTACCACCACCACCACCAGCAGCAGCAGCACCTCACCGCCCATACAGGCTTCCGATGTTTCTCCTGGGAGGTTCAGCGGGCTGTTATAACTTTTACCAGACTTTATTTTAGTTTAATTGTCCTGTCCCAGTGCACAGAAAAATGTTCCCCCTCTTCCCTCAGATGCACTTAAAGTTGGTTTTATGGTTTCTTTCATTATGTAGGCTGCAGTGGCTCCCGCTGCAGTGGAGGATTAAAGGCAAAATAAATTTAAAAAAAAAAAGCAACACTGTAGGTTCAAACTACTTCTGAAACAGCATTCTCACACGGCAGCAAACAGCTTGACATTTAATCTGTTTCATTATATTAATGCAGCGCTATGTGGAAGGCCGGAGGGCTGTAAGTATGTTTAGGTGCAACATAAATATGTTGTCTAGTCAAAGTGGTATCAGCTTTCATCGCAAAAACACGACGAAGGTGGCTCAGCTTGCAGGTCCTCACGGGAATTCCTGCAGTGGAATCGTGAAGATTTTAGCATAAACTTTGATGCCTATAATAAATAAAATATCTTGTCATTTAGCCATACACTCCCTGTCTCCCATATATCCCGACTACGTGAATGGGGCATATAAAATGCCAATTGCCACTCTCAGCTTTTCATGCTCAGCACCTAGTTAAAGGGTTTGGCCATCTGTTTCCACCAAATGACCTTTCTCTTAACAGCCTAAATTAGAGGAGAATGAGAAAGACCGGCTGGATGCTCACTCATGTCCAATTCTAATATTGAAGAAACAAATGTTATTTACAGTGACAAATAGCACCGGGGAGCTATGGCTGTGTCAGCTGCTTTGCACCTGGCCGTGTTGAACACCTGCCCAGAGACAGTTTGGTTCAGTGCAGATGGATAAGGTGAGCTTTCTATCCTCAGCGACCTTTGCGACGCAGACAGCAGGGGATACCATGTTGGTGATCCACAGTAATTCCTCTCCTACGATATTAACGTCCAAGGATATTATCGAATGCTGGAGAGTCGAAGGCAAAGAAGATAGATTTAGCACTGATCACGGACAGAAGATTAATCAACAATGTTTGCTTACAAAGCCAGAGTTTACCTTATTAAAATGTTGGTAAATATCGCGTATTTGTATTATGTTTATTTTCTCATGGGATAATATGGTGAAACAAATGGCCTTAAACCAGTTTGTGCTGTTTTTTTCTGTGCACTGTTCCCACATAAACGGTATTCACTCTGCGCACAGCTAATCAGACCGTTTTGTGTGAAACGTTAGATTATTATCCAGCTATCAATGCAACTTTTGTGGTTCAAAAAAGTATTAAGGATAACGCTCTCAGCGGGGGGGGGGGGGCCTAGTTCCCTGTCATTCACTCCGCTAATTAAAGCGTTTGTCAGGGTGGCATGAATACAAAAATACAGATTGGCAGCTATTTATTATAAACTATTCATTTCATAAGCTTGTTACAGTACACAGGAGATTACATCGCAGGGATGATTTTGTATTAACTAGGAATTTGTTTTCCACTAAATCTCAACACAACACACCCCACTTGCAGAATGCAGTAATTACATATCCTGGGAATAAATTGCCTTACAAAATGCTAAATGTTTAGTTTTAAAAAACAGATTTGTTCTCTCTGATTGATTTGTTGGTATTTTTTAAGAGATAAATCTATTGTCACTCAAAAATACTTTAATTATTGTGGGGTTTTTTTGTAAATATAATGCACAAAGACCTTTATGGCCACTGAACCTTTTTAGATTTTGTCACATTCTTAGAGATTATCTAAGAAAAAGCAGAGCATAATGGCGAGAAAGAGGGAGAGGAATACATGATTTTCATGGGGGGTGGGGGCTACATAGCAAGCTGGAAGCCATCCGGATTTGTTTTCTGCCATTTTTGCACATTTGGACACTGAAACTTGTGCCCATTATTCTTTGCAAATGAAGTCGAGCTTAATCAAATTTGACGGGTTGTTTACATCTTTCAGCATATTTCAAGTCACTCCTGTGACCACTTTTCATTGTAAATTAAATGCGTTGCATTTGTTTACATTTCTGATGATCACGGGAGTGAGATTTCATTCAGTAGTGGCTCAATCAGAAAGGGCAGTTTTGCCAAAAAAAAAAAAGAAAAAAAAAGAAATAATGCAATAGTTTAGCTATATCAGAGTAAGAGTGGCTGAATACAAATGTATTCTTCAGATTTTTTTTTCAGTCTAATGATGAAAAACGTGTGTGATTTCTCTCCCACTGCATACTTATAGGTTACTTGTGTCGATCTATGGCAAAATGTGAGAGACTTCAAGGCGTCGGTCAACAATTCGCCAAGTATCAGAGTAAATGAAGTGTTATAAATAATCAGCATTCCTAACCACAGACTTTTATCCTGCGATTTTTGCACTCACTTTTGGTTCCAACCCTGATGTTTTTCCTCTTTTTCTTCTGCAGAGGAGGGAGGAATCTGGGGAAACGCCAGAAGCCATTGTTCATTTGATAACCAGGCGAGCTCAAAGCTATGATCCACACAGAAACAGAGCAGAACATCTCCTCTTTGTCTTTGTGTTGTTCCCTTTTCAGCTGGAACAAGCTGCAGGAGAAAACTTTTGACATGCTGCCACAGCGATCCATGAAAAATTGAGGCTTGTTGAATAATACTGGCACCTTCTAGTAAGTTTTGTGAAACTCTAGCTTTAATGGAGGAAAACATCAACAAAACGGCAAAAATCCCAGTGTTACTGTATGTTGCCAACAGACTGTATTGGTCTCAGAGGGTGTTACAATGTTGTTGTCAGTGTGGTCAGTGACTTCGCCGGTGGGGGGGTTAGAGGTTTTAGGGTCAAACACAAGCCTTTAGGAATGTGTGTAATGAACCTTTAGATGCAGCTGGTGCTTCCAGGGGCAGCCCTCGAGTTACAACCACAAACAAAAGGTCATTTTACACTAAAAGCTGGTCTAGATTTAATGAGAATGTGGATTCTTCCTCTCTCTCTCTTTTTTTGGTTTAATGATAAGTAGGTTACACTGTGGATTAACCTTACCTTGCAGGATAACCCCACAGACCAGGAGCGGATGACAAATGACTTTGAAAGAGTGCTTTTGCCCACCAACCTCCTTTGTCAATGTACCCCTGCACAGCAGCATTGAGAAATGCAGGCGAAAGCACGGCAAAGCAGATCTCATCAAGTAATGTATAGCGCCAATACAATGAACAACGAAGGGTAGCCCTGGGGTAATCAATAATTTGAGCCACCAATCTGTTCCAGGTGCTTTATGATGTGACTGAGGTAATTATCACCAGATCAATAAAAGAGTTTGTTGTACAGATGAATGGGAGTGGGAGGGGTAATTGGTTTCTCTCACTGCGCCACTTTCATGTATGTATTTTACTAAGCAGAAGACAGAAATGACTCTGACGTAGGTGTATTTTTTTCTTCACCTTGGCTTAGCTCCAGCTAATATTACCTCCATGGATAATGCTATGAACGGACTACTCATGTCAGTGAAACTTTGTGGTGAGTCCTGCAAAAGTATTCATACTACTTTAAGTTTTTGACAATTTTCCAAATGCAAACATCTGTGTATTTTATGTGTATTTTATAAAGTAAGATTTAGCCAGGTGGTACATTTTTGGTTGAGTAATTGTACTGCTTAAGAGTGTTGGCTTCCTTTTATCTTACAACGGCAATGCTAATGAATTATTTTGATTCGGTTATGTAATTTTATTTCCTATCTGTATGTTTCGCACATTTAAATATGTCCCGGTAGTTGGTCTCGGGTGCTACACATTTTGACCACTAGAGGGCAGTATTTCAAAGTGGTCACTGTTTCCCAAGACGAGGCAGGAAATGCTCCTTATTTTTCCCTGTGTTGCTACGCTACGTGCTGAACTTGGATGTGAACTGTAGTTTATCAACGGGAGATAGTTTTGGCAGAAAATCGGTAAATATATACATCACTTGTTGAAATATGTAGGTAAGTTCTCATTTATGTGACAAGCAGTCAGTATTTTAATAAGACGGTGTATTTCTGAAACGGATGGTTGTGCAGGGCGGCCATTTCCTTCACGTGACAATAAGATGTCCGGTCATCGGTGCTCCGGCATTAAGAGTGAACTGAGACGTTACTGTCGCATGTAAGTGTTGATAAAATAAGTCATATCACAACTCCATGCGCTCTGAATCAGTGTGGTGTATTTTGTTTGTGCAGCCGGAGGCCACTGCCGTATTTCTCATCTTTTCTTTTATATATCTGCCACATTTCATCAGTAGTTACCTAATGTTTGGTGCACGATTGTTGAACAAAAGTAAGAGACAAGACAGCTTTGTTTAATCTGTCTCAACTGAAAATAAAACGTACTGCACATTAGCAACCCCAGTTATTGTGTCCTGTGAGGCTAAATATTTCCCGGGCTACAAAAACAAAACATCATGATGGTGCCACTACTACAGATTCAGATTGGAGGCTGTGTCGCATCAGGAAACCATGTAGCTGCAATGCTGAAAGTTGAACACTGTTATATTCTTCATCTGGATTGTGATTAACCTGCACTTCCTTGGGTCTTTTCTTCATTTTCTTCCATCGCAATGTCCCCACCAATCCCCACGCCTCGTCTAATGTGGGCATTGAGGTGCAGGGCAGCTCCATCAACCAGAACAGACATATTGTTGGCATGCAGAAATTGGCCGGCAAGGCACTTGAGTTAAATTATTCTGCTGAAAATTGCATCCAAGCAACCAGTTACCAAATGAATACTGTGATGACAATTATGACTTGATATATTGTGAAGCTCTATTTTAAATCAAAGCAAATGCGTGTTGGAATGGTCCAGTCAAAAACCCTTTTATCCCATGGGAATCTGTGGCGAGACCTGGAAATGTATGCTTCAATCCCATCTTACAGGATAGGAGTTTAGTCTGCAGTTGGCCAAAATTGGCAGAGATATGCAAAAAGATCTGCTGCCTATCTGCCTCAAAAGCTTGTCCTATAAAGTATTAACTCCGGGAGGCTGAGTACAAAACCATGTTTCTTTTTGTTCCCACTTCGTGACTGTATACTACTTTGTGTTGGTCTATTACATAATATCTCAATAGAGTTCCACAGAAAACTACAATTGTAATAAAAAGAAAGCAAAGTAAAACAACAAAAAAGTTCTAATATCTACATAAGGCACTTTGTGTAAATGAAGAATTACTTGAATCTGTTTTCACAAAGAGACAAACATAAAACTACTCGCAACACAGGATACGCCATTGAGCTGCGCTTCCACTCAGACCTCTGCATGCTGTTTTGATGCAGCTCAATGGAGAAGAGCAATAGATAAAAGAAGTATTTCTAGATGGGTAGTCTTCGGATGAAAAAAAAAATGCATCAGCCCTGTCGTGGCTGTCCTTCTTTTTTTTTTTTTTTTTTTTTTTTTTCTTTGTGAGCCGAGGTAGTTTGGTGGTTAGTCATCCAGCGACTAGCAGGCTGTGCAGACAGAGAGCAGTCATTTCGGTAGAGAGCTTTGTTGTTTGTTTTCTCTTTGTTTGTGGCTGGAAATTAGGTTGATGAGAGCAGAGTGTGCATTTTACAACATACTTGAGGCAATTAGATTAGAGGAGTTCTAGCACCGCTGGAGGTGCTAAAAATGTTTGAAAGATTATGAAGAAAAAAATAAATAAATATGCAACTCATGGATCCAAATAACTCAGTAAAAAGAGGTTTCATTTTGTAGTAGTCAATGTAAATTTTTAATTTTAGTCTGGATAGTAAGATGAAATGATGAATTCATGTTTTTGACAGGAGTCTAGTCATCGCATTTGAATCTTTTAGAGCCTATTTTAATGTTAGTTCAATTATGAAAGAGTTGGTATTTTACTGCAAAAAAAAAAAAGGGGGAAAAATATCTAAATCACATTTTCTCACAATAGAAATACGTGGACTCGAAAAAGCTTGGCTCAGTTCAGTGGCGTTACTGCAGGTGCACATAAAGCCTAAAACCCTAAATAAGCTTTAATCAGCATTAAAGTCAAAGTAATAGAAATCTACACATGACAGGTACTTAAATATATGACGAGCACAAAGTGGTGCTAAAGCAATATTTAGTTACAAAGCAATGAAACATTAGTAGGCAAGACGTCATGAGGCCCAATCAAATTTCATTTTGAGGACTTCCGCATTCTACAGGTATGGATTAAAGAAGCATTCAGTTCAAACAGGAGCTGCCGCATTTAGCTGGAAGCCCAACATGACTGACAGCTGTGGAACTCATGAAATCAGGACTGCAGCTGGAGAGAACAGGACTGAGGACAGGAGGGGAGGAGAGGGGCTGCGATGAGCTAAGATAAGTGTGAATTAGAGGTGGAGGATGTTGGTAATAGAGGTCCCAGTAGGTTGGCCAGTGACCTGGAGAGGGTGAAATTGTTTGCGGTTTTTATGTCAAACCCCCTCTAGAATAGGTTTTCCATCAGGTGTACATTTATATAAGTCGACATTTCTACCTCAGAGTGGCCTTTTGCGCCTTTAGCTGATAATCTTCCTGACACCAGCCTTCCCCTGACTCACACTGCTCGGTTCCACATGATTTTTTCTTTTTTTTTTTTCTTTTTTTCTTTTTGCAGAGTCCATTTCCTCCGTTTTATTGTGCAGCTTCTTGTGGGTGGACATACCACGCTGCCTGTCCAAGGCAGCTTATTTATTTATTTATTTTTGTTTTTTATTGCTGCTTATTGTTTGTGAGGATTTCAAAGTCTGTCTGTGTTTGCTACCATTTCACATAATTAGCAAAGTCCAGTTGCTGTTTTAATTTGCAAAGTGTTTGACAATTTATCACAAATGATAAATTGGTACAAAATCTCAACTTAAAGAAGACAACATGTTATTTACAAGCTTTTTCCAGTTTTAGTTGCTGGAAATTCATGTAACTCATGATGAATAAAATTTTGGTTTGACATTTTCTTTTTGTTACTATAAAGAGAAGCAAATACAATTTTGAACATCTTGGTTGATTAAAGAAATACTTCTTCATTGTAGATTTAACTATTTTTTGTAAAGGATGACTTACCATCATAAATGAATATTCCCATATAGCAATGTGAGGCTGCCTATGACGGCACACGGGGCCATATAAAACCTTTCTATGCAGAACTCTTTAGGGTTTTTGTAGTTCACAGCTCTGTCTTCTAGTAAATTTTGGCCCACAGAATAGCTTCACAATACAAAGCTATTGTGTTCAGCACTTGACAATCTCAATTTTCCATTTTTCTGAGATGTGTGGTCTATGCTAGTTTGCAAACCTCTATTTCCACGTTATTACAGTCACAAACAATGTCAGCATCTGGCAAAATTATGTTTTGTGTTGCCAAACCAGCAGATGGAAACATTAATTCTCATTTTCTTTTTCTTCTCTGTTTTGCAACATTTTAAAGGGGCGGTATAATGAAAAGCCAACTTTTTAGAGCTTTATTTCACGTTACAAAGTTATTCCCTCATCAAAAACATAGATATAGATTTGCTTAGATTTTTTCATGCATGTTTGATAAATCCTTGTGCCTTTCGGTACATTTGTATTTTTCTCCTCAAATGCAATACTTGCAGAACCACCTTTTGTTGCAGCTACAGCTGCAAGTCTTCTGGAGTACTGTATGTGTCTACCAGCTTTGAACACCTGAGGACTAAGATTTCCTTTCCCACTCATCTTTGCAAAATAGCTCAGCCCAGTTAGACAGATTTTCAGGTGGATTTAGGTCCGGACTCTGACACATGAATATACTTTGATCTCTGGTTGTACTGCTATGGCCTCTGGTTTGCTTAAAGGTGAACCTCCATTCCAGACTCTGGTATTTTTTGGGCTGAGTAAAGTAAATTTGTTATTTGTTTAAGACCACCAGGGTCTACTTGCACAGTTGTTCATGTGTAGCTCTGAGGTCTGTGACCACGCTACGTATATAATGAGCAGTAATAAAAACCACAGTGAAAGGGTGGCACCAAACACAGAGCAGGTACAAATTTTGCGACCCAAACCACAAAAAGCACTGACTGCCTGTTCTTAGAGACCATGATGAGGAGAGAGTGTAGGAATGTTCAAACTTGACCTTTCTCATACAATCTGAACGAAAAACATTGAAATTTGTGGCTTAAAAATGATAAGAATACTTTTTCTAGACACATTACTGATACCTCTGCAAAATATTATTTTTGAAGTGTAGATTTTGTTCAATCCGACAAGATTTCCGTATTTGCACTTTGCTTTCCAGCTCCTCCATTATGTGGAATAGTTCTTGTGCTAGCCAATAAGCCTGAGGCTGTTCCTAGTTGCTGTCTAAGGATTTGAAAGGCAACTCAACATCCATTCGTGTGTGTGTGTGTGTCTGTGAGAGAAAATCAGATAAAACAACTAAAGAAAAATAAATCATTTCTTTAGAACTGCTACAGTAATTATCGCTCTTTTCCCATGTAAGACTCACTATGGTCCCATTTCTCTTTACCTGAATAGATGGAGCTGAATTTAATTGCTTCAAAGATGTAGCTATAAAACCTGCTGTAATTAAAGGGCCCACTGTTATTTCTGTTCCGAAACCTGACATAGAGAAGGCTATTTCATAAAGACTCGTAAATACAGTGCTTGCATTCAGAGCTGAATCAAATGTTACATAGCATGGAGCATGGTCAAAGCCCAGTCCCCACTGTGCTGTCATTTCAAGACTGAGGCTCTCTCTGAGTGTGTAAATCTTACCAAACCATGAGGATACAAACTTAAGGGGACTGCATACGATAATTCAGGAGGAAGAAATCCCCTGAAATCCTCCTGTTTTACTTGGGACGTTAAGTTTTCACTTTAAAGGACGCAGTGACTCACACATCTGTGTAAAGGGACCAAAACAACAGGAAAGTCATTAAAAATTAAGAGATTTGAACTGAACTATTTGAATTCTTTTCAATATGAATGTTAAAGACATAACCTAACTTTAATATGATATAAAAGAATAAGATGAGGAAAAACATAGTCAAATTAATTCATTACAACTGATCTCAGTAGAAAACACTGCACTGTTAAAATGTTTTTTTTTTTTTTAATGTTTTTGTACAACGGAATGAAACCAAGATCGTTCACTTCAAAACAGTTTCCACTTTTAATGCGAGATCCGTTCTGTGCAACCTAACAAATCATGTAAATCTGTTTGGAAGAAAATAAAAGTCTGTACTCGTATGCATATGTTGCCATGATCCATTGGAGTTAGGTTTTGTCTCAAGTCTATTCTTGTGCTTTGAACTCTGATTTCCTATATTGTGGTTGTTCACTTGGTTTTGGTTTATGTTCATTGTCTTGAGTTTTGCATTTTCTGTAACTTTTGTGCATTTATGTCATCATGCTTCCTGTGCATTAAATATAATTTTATGGGAAACAGGAATCTGTTTCCTCGGCTTCCCTTTTACCTCAGAGCTGTGATTCATCAGTTTTGTCCATACCACTTATCACCCACTATGTATTTAGTTATCTCATATTAATTACTGTTCTCTGGATTCTACTACTGCAACCTGTGGATTCCCTTGATCTCTTGCTCCTCATTGTTCGTGGTCCTTATCATGTTTGTCTGTATGTTTCTGAGTTTGCATTATTATTCAGCACATGCCTCCTCAAAATGTGTTATGGGGCATAAAACACACAACAATCGTAGTTTGTAAGTTTTAAAGTCACAGATAAGAATTTTTTAATCAAGAAAAATAAATAAATATTTACAGCAGTAAACGAGTAATCTTTTTCAATTCCTGAAGTAATTAGATTTTATTCTGCTTAAGCACTAACAACAGCGGAAACAATAAAACTCAATTGAAATTTGGTTGGATCTTGATGTAGTACAGACATAGCCAATGCCTGGGTTGATACTTCTTCAAAAATATAACCACTTAAAAACGGTCAGTGTTTACGCCTAGAGTTTTTAAAATTAGGCTGTGCCCATATTTGAGAGTAGAACATATTCAAATCACTTTTGAGTTGCTAAAATTTCGACATTGTACTATCCCAGCTGTACGTAAATGCATCATGAACAGGTGTTGGGAAAATCCCCTCTCATTAGCGGAGATTCCTCCGGCCTCACTTTTATGCTACGAACGAAGTTTACCGGATGCAAGGACTCTGACCGGATGCTATAGGAAGCCATTTGGACGTAAGCTGATTTTTCTCCAGTAGCAGTGTCGTTAAACATTAAGCTTCAGGTCGTTTCAGGCGAGTAATTCAATTAAGTGCACTTTATTTCTGTCGAAAATGCGTAGCTATATGCTGACATTTCGGTTCGGTCCATCATTCTTTCGTCATTATAGCCGTATGAGAAACCGCAAAGTTCCCAAACAACAAAGTTTAAATAGCTGGGAGTCCTGTGTTTTCTTTTTGTGTCACTTTTTAAAAGCTGCACCACAGAACGTTGCAATGGGCACTTTGTTCCGCACACAGGCATTCTGCATATTGTTATTAGTAGGGGACTATGCTAAAGCGACTTTCTGGAGATTTGTGTCATGTTAATATGTGATATCTTCATCAATGGCATACCTTATATTTTGTTTTGACTCATTCATGTATGTTTGAGGAATCTTTGAATGCTCTGTGGCAGCCACTTGGGGTTGTCTGCACCTTTGCTCTCCCTGAGCACTGACTATTTCCACAAAGCTTCTCCTTGGAGCTGCAGTCTCCTGCTACTGTTGAGCTTAGCATACAAATTATCTCTCAGTCCAATGGGCTGAAGAATAATGGTTGCAGATGACATATTGGAGAAACACTGTTGTGATGACCTGCTAGAGTGTCAGAAAGAGCAAAAGTTTCTTAAAGAGACGGAGGCCAGTTTCAAAGTGCCTGATGGGAAATCAAAATCTCCTTTTGTTTGATATATACAGCATTTTCATAACAAGTGAAAACAGCTTGATTGTGCTGTCAAATTTTTAACCCCAATCCAGCAAAATACAACTTGTTTACAACTATAATTTTACTTGATCTTTTTAAAAAATTTATAATTTTAAATTACTGTAGGAAATTTGTAGTCATTTTTAAAGCACCACTATTTTTACATGTATTTTTGTATTTTACAATAAAGGAAAACATGAGACCTTTGTAAAAAGGGAATCAACACAGTTTCCTGCATTAGATGTCGACATTTGCAGAAAGTTATGTAAGAAAAATGGAAAATAATGGAAATCTGAAAACCTGCTGAATCATGCACTTTAGTATAAACAGTGTATATTTAAATGTTTAAAAATATTTATTTTTTCGGTTGGCATTTTAAGCCAAAGCTATTAAGAGGTATTGTGGAAGGTCTCTGGAGCACAGCCTTGATTTAAATCTACAGTGGAATAGCATTGCCAGAGGAAAATTAAAGTTCTGAAATGGCCTAGTTAGAATCCAGTGGTAATTCTGACAGAAAATCTGTTCAGTCACCAAAAGAAGATTGTAGATGAGAGCTGTCCACGGCAGAGTTAGTCAAATATTGACACGTTGTGGGATGCTTAATAGACTCCCGCCAAAGGCTGAAACTTGAAACTGAATCAAAAGATGCTTCAACAAAGAATTTGTTTCAAGGTGTGCACACTTGCAGCCAGTCTAGTACACCTCTTCTTTCTCTGGTAAATGTATTTGTTTTTCAATTGAGTTGTGCAGAATTTGTCAAGTTAAGGGTGAAAAACGTCAAAGGTTGTTTTTGCTTTAGGTTCTTTGCAGGTTTCAGTTTACTGATTTCTGTTGTGATCTGCCAGCTTTCAAAAGAAAATGACAGAGTCGGGTTCAGACAGTGGACTGCATAAATAAATGGCTTTGAAGTAGAAGAGAAGATGTATTTTGGGTAACAATTTCATTACTCCCAGTGTTTGACCTGCTCTTGAAAAGTGTAATTCAGACACATGAAAGACAAATAGTTTTTTAAAAATCTGTCTGAAGTTGTTTGCCACAGTCTATCTTTGTGCTTACTATTAGATATAAATGACTGTTGAAACAGATTTAGTAGATATAATTAAACTTTTGAACCATGTTGAAACTTCCTTCGCTTGCACCCAAAGTTAAGTTATGACCATTATGATCGCTTTAGTGGTTATTTTAGCATGTGCATTGTTAGTTATTTGTGTAAAATACATCCCTGCGATTAGATCTGGAAAAGGTACCTAGTGGATAGCACCAAGATATATTCTTAGCCAAGGAAAAAAATGGTAGTGTTTAAATGAGCATGTAGAATAGGATAGTGTTGCACTGCTTTCATGCATTGGGTCCATAAATAAGGCCTTCAAACAAAGTATATCCAATATTCACCAAAGTGTATGAGTGTCCAAAAAAATGCAAAAAAGCCATTTTTCTTTATCCCTCATTAAAGAACAAAAATGTAACGAATTGAAACCAGGAAACTTAATTTCTGACTAATATATCTGATGAGATGATTTTGACAATTGCGACATTCATTTGAATACAAAATTGATGAACCCGGTTGTGCTGTTTACTGTTCCAGCTGCAAGTACGACAATATAATTTGTTTGTTGTGAGTCCATCTCAGTTTGTTCTGCATCATAAGCACTTGGAGCAGTCCCTTTAATTCGTTGTAAACGTGATTGATGCTTGCGAAAACACTCCAAGACAGTGCTGCAATCAATTATGTGTGATTTATTGTCTTTGCAGTTTCTGTATGCATTGTGTAGCTGTTGTAAGAAGAAAAAGGCAAACTTTCTGTGAAGCCTTAGTCACAGATCCATAATCCTTGTTTTCCAAAGTCTTTTTGTGGTGGAGAGGAACCACTTCCAAGTGGTGTTCATCATATTTTATTATAGTAATTTACAGTGAAGGTCATGCATATGAATTGATAGGGGAAAGCCAAGCTTTTTTTTTTTTTTCTTCAAGCCTAACTAAAAGTACGTAAGTCAAACATATTTCTCTACGCATATTTTCTTTCTCTTTTTTTTTTTTTTCTTTCAACGTGATGTAATTATCAGCACAAGTAAATCATCTGCAGTCTATTGCATCGGGTGCCAGCCAGCTGGAACAAATGCAAAAAATAAATAAACCTGCGCTGGCATGCCCTGACTTACTGGCGGGAGCTGCAAGGTTACTATCTGAAGCACCTTTGCACCACATGGGCACAATTAACACTGTTAATTTCAGCTTGGAGCACGGTGATATGATCTATGAAGAGCTGATCAGTTTCGATATCGCCCCAGACATAGTATTTCATCATCTTTCTGTTGTACAATCACAACACATCCTCATGGTCTGCAGAGCCACGAGCCTCACTAATTACTAATGGTGATTTAATGTAGCAGCGTGACCACTTTCACTCCTGTGCAGGACCCATTCCTACTCTGTTGTCCTTGTAAATTAGGTGTGCCCTGCTGATTAATGGTTAACAGCCACTATTCCAGGCAAAGCATCATCAGCAAAGCATTGAATTAAATGGTTGTCTCATGTACTTAGAAAACCAATGTTGCTTACACGCAAGATAACTTTATTAAACAAAACGCCAGCCGGTAAATCTTTCAGAGGTTTTCCACAAGAAGACAAATACCTATTTGTTTGGGTACAAATGCAAAGCTTCTGAAAATACAGCGATTTGCAAAACTAATTGTAACCCTTGAACTTTTTATTTTGAAATATTACAACTTCAAGGCAATTCAGTTGAGATATCATTAATAGGCCAACTCAAACTAGCGCATAATGATGGCAGTGAAGGAAACAGAAAATCTGAAAAATAATTTTCAGTTTTTTTTTTTCCTCAAATAATCCAAAGTATGACGTGGATTTGCACTTAGCTTCCTTTACTCCATAAATAAATAAAATTGAGAAAAATCCAAACCTTCAGAAGTCTTCTACATATTAAAAAGTGAAGAAAAACCAATGGATAAAGTTGTGACGAGGTTTAAAGCTTCTCAAGGTTTGACCATCTCTTGGCAAATGTTTAAACCTACGGTCTCCAACTCAAGTCCATGGCAGCTACTGCAACTTCTAAATGCATCCTTGTTCCAACGCACCAAAATCCAATGAGTGGCTTATATAGCCAGGCATCTGCAAACTTGATGACATGCTGAGTAGAAAATTAAGCCATTTGATCCAGGCATGTTAGAGTCTGAATCCTTCAAAAAGCTGCAGGACAGCAGCTCTCAAGGACAGGAGGTGAAGACCCTTAATCCATAATATGCAAATTGAAAGAGCATATCCACCTAAACCGAGAGGTGGGAGAGGAAAGTCTTAATTACAGAAGCAGCCAGGAGACCTCTGGTAACTCTTGAGGAGCTGGAGAGAAAATCTTGTTTTAAAACAGTCAGTGGCAAAACAGGTGTTGCTGAATAAAGCCATAACGGGTCCTAAAAAGAAGACGGTGAATAAAAAAAATTACACGTCACCCTGTGAACAAACCAAACCTGCCCAAATATATGCTGTGGAGACACTTTTCTCCAACAGGGACCGGAAAGTTGATCAGATAGGGTAAGGTGAATATGGCTAAATACAGAGCAACTCAGGAGGGAAACATGCCAGAGGTTTCAAAATTCTTCAGACTGTTCCAGCTGGACGACACTAAGCATACAGCCAGAGCTACGAAGGAATAGTTTAGATCTTGCAGCACATTTCACAGATATGCACTACTTGGTGTTGATCCATCACATAATATCCATCATAGTTTGCGGCTGTCATTTGAAAAAATGAGGAGTTCCCCAAGTATAAATTCCTTTGAAAGGCACTACATTTACTGCCTCTCCTCTGAAACCATAAAGCAAGACAGTAAGACCTGCAGTACTCTAAAAACTGGTACAATTTTTGTGTATTTTAGAACTTTTCCATTTCCTAAATCAACAACAACAACAAAAAATCCCTCAAATTAATCGTTTCTATCAGCTGGTTCAGTTCCTCAGCTACATGGCGAAAAGACAAAGTGCTCAGCCAACCACGGTGCCCCATGCCATCAATCATTGCTCTGTATTAACTACCCCCACCTTCAATCGCAAAGAAAACAATTAAAGTTAAACTTGTTGATTTGTTTTGGTAGCTCATAAATCATGGTGTTATATGAAACCCACCGTCTCCCTGGGCCCCCTTTTCATGTTCCCCAATCAGCAAACTGAGCCTCAAAAGCACCGCTTTGAACTAGTCTGATGACATTCGCTACATTATTTATTTCTTATTTTTTAGTTGCTCCTGTCATCTAAACATATGCGAAAGTAAATTAAAGCTCCTTATGTGAGTCCACGAGCACCATATGTGTACATGCATTTAAAGTCTTTACATCATTTGAAAAGTAAAATAAAAATTATGAAATACTGGATTCTTGAAGAATTATACTGTCTGGATGTTTTATTTTTATCTGGCGTCAACCTAAATACAGCAGTAGATTGTTGTCTCTGTCTCGGTGATCTGACATTTTGAAAAGTGTATTGACATATTGTTTTGTACAACATAAACTGATGCTGCCAATGAGCTGCTATTGTCTCTTGATGTTTTTTTTTTTTTGAACTCCTCCCTCCCCTCACTTTTTGCCCTCTTTTGCATTTATTTTTAAAACAGTAATGCTCTACAGCAAAGAGACATTTCTATCACCCTTAGCAACAACTCAATAAGCTATTCCGTTTGTGGTGTGGCTTTTATCTGCAGGGAAGAAACAGGTGGTGACTAAGCCTGGACTTCAAATGCTAGACTTGGAGTGCATCACCATTTCCAAGGATTCGTCTGAGAGAATGTCACTCCTTACCTACTACTACTCATTCCTTAATAAGCAAGGAACTGAGAGGGAGGGGATTCTTCAGCTCGCAACTTAACAGGAAGGCCTAGTGACATTTGTAGATCTTGCTTAGAGCCTAGACATTCCCCCCTTGTGGTGGAATACTGCAGAGGAGACGGTCGGATAATGAGATGCATCATAAAGACTGTGGCAGTTTCAGCTGTACAGGACACCTTGTTATTGTCCAGAGCACGACTCGGGTCAGACATTTGCAGTCTGAATTTTTTATGGATGGAAATTTGTCTGAATAATATCAAGTGCCCTTTGTCTGTTCAGTGAATGAGACTTGTTTTATAAAGTTAGCTTGGCTGGCATATCTTCAGGTGTTACGAAATGTCACCTTGGTAAATTTTGCAACAGATTAGGTTGAAAAGATCACTGACAACCAAGCGTGAAGAGACGTGTTTATTGCTGCATTTATGACCTGAATTGTCTCCAGCAACTTTCATTGAACAGATGACAAACACACCAAAACTGAGCCGGAGATACTGATGCCTCAATGGAAAGAGGGAGTAAAATATTGTGATTTAAACTTGATCATTCAGTAATAACTATAAAAGTAAGCAGGATCCTCCTTGTAGTTTTCCCCCTGTCTTGTTGTAGGTCAGTGTGTAATATGTACTTTATCCAGAAATGGTATCTACATAAATGCAAAGTGTGTCTAGCTTTCTACTACATAAACCCCACTGCCAAACTCACAGGGCTCTGCAGATGAAATGGACGTAGAAATAACATGTTGTAATAAATCTACATCTGAAACTAGTGTCAGCTTGCAATCTCTGTGCATTTAAATTCGACAAAGACTCAGATAGATTTCTGGTTATCTTTATTCTAGTTATTCCTAATTCATGTGACCACAAGAAAAACCAAACCCATCTAAAATCAAGGCACCATGTTTCTTTTCCATACTACTGACATGTTGATTTTCTGTTGGTGAAAAAGGAAATTAGACGGTTGACACTGGCTATTTGCTGCAGCTAACAATTTAAAAAAGAAAAACATCACTTGTGACAATTATTGTTTTTGTTGCTGTCTAGCAGTGGCACGGTTCACATTTGAAATAAATTAGATTCCTGTGTAACAAATTTCTTTGTGCTGAGGGAAGAACAGATAGGGAAGTCATATCCATTAATGTCATTCATTCTGCCGTGGCGCCTAATTGGAGGAGTGGAATGGATGAGGGAAACCAGTGCTATCATTGGCCTACATGCTTTAACGTTGGTAAAATAAAGGCAGAATGAGCAGGGTTGATAAAAGCTAAAGCTGATATTTAGAGAAGATATAATTTAGAGAGGAGCAATAAAGCCACCCGCGAAAATATTTCTTAAACTTTTCCATATTTTCTCAAATTACAACCACAAACTTTATTGATTCATCATTTGCTATAGCATCACTCAAACTCAGCCGAATTAAATAGAGTCTGTCAACATTAGTTTTTGAAATGTTGCTGCACATCATCAATTGTTTTCAAATCTGGACCTTGACTGGACCATGTATCGTATATGTATTTTTAACTTTACTGTTCTTCCAGTAGTTGAATCTCGAACCCCTTCTCAAGGTTTTTACAACTTGTTAGTGGTTTTCTGCTAGTATTGCTCCATCTTTAGCTCTATTTTTAGCTCCATCCATCAAATCTGGCTAACTTCCTTATCCCTCCAGAAGAAAACTATATGCACCCCATGATGCTACCAACATGTTTTACTGTAGGGATTGGATGTTCAAAGTTTATGGTACACATTATGTCAAAAAAGTCAGCATTGGTCTTGTCACCTCACCATTGTCTTTTAAGCGTTTTTTTTTTTTTTTTTTTTTTCCTTTGATGGGTTGTGGAAATCTGCAAAGTAGGGACGCACAATATTGTATTTTTGGCCGATATTCAATATGCTGATATACTAAAACTCGTTTTGCCGATAACCAATATCAATACCAATATTTTTTTTACTGAAACTATACGGCTTTCTCTACTGTGGCATTAAAATACTGCATCGTTTTTGACAATTTAACTTGCTACCAAATGCAAATGCTAAAAAAAAGAGGCTGAAAATGATGTAACACTTTCAACTTGCATAATGTTTTATGTCATATTTATTCATGGCATCTGCTCTCTCTAAGACAGTGACAAAACTCAAACAGTGCAAATTTGAAAATTTCTCAACCTGTTCACAAGCAACAAGTGAAAAGCACATCAGTCATGCATTAACACTTAACAGTTTCTTATGATGTGCTGTGCTGCAGGGATCGTTGTCACTGGTTTGTCATATAAAAACAACGCCTGTTATATCGGTGAATTATTTTGACAGAACGGCTGATTTCCGATATTAAAATTTACAACTAATATCAGCCAATACCAATACCATGCCATTAATATCGTGCAGAATTTTGTGTGTGTTTGCATCTTGACTGCTTCTCTTTTCTGAGAAGCTGCAGAAATGTCATACTTTTTCTCCTTTCAGAGGACGGATTCTACAGCCATTATTTGTTTTAAAGCTGTGGATGCTGTTTTATAACCTAATCCTCCTTTAAACGGTTCCTTAACTTTATTCCTGAGTGGTGTCTTCATGATGCTGTTTGTTCACTAATGTTATGTAACATTTGTGGCCTTCAAAGAACATGTATATATTTTTTTTCACTTGCACATTATACATGATGTGTTGGACTGTCGCATTAAATTTCAATGGACTGTGTTGAAATTTGAGGTTGTACTATTACAAAAAGTCAAAAAAGAGTGTGAATACTTTTGCAAAGAGTGTCACGTTTTGAGAAAACAAAAGACGAGAGATATGATCTGAAATCTTTTAAACACCCACTCGGAATGGTGGGTGCTTAATCTTAGAAATTAATCTGAAGCTGGAAATTCTTCTTGAGGCAAATCATCAGAGTATATAAAGTCATTCAAGAGCATATCTTTTACATCTGCACTAAGACTTACCAGTTTAGCTTGAAGCTTTAAGATCTAGGCCTTAGGCTGCAACAACATCCATGTCTAAGTGAACTATCATGGTGTGCAACCACATACTGAAGATGATAGCCAGCAAAGTCATTTTGGCTGGTTTTGACTTTGATTTCTGGCATGTTCACAGATCTCTGACTCTGTCCTTTGGAGGCAGCATAGTTAATGGTCTTTCCACGTGATGTGTAAAAGCCTACCTGCTGACTTCACAGTTCGAACTTTTGACACAAAGGCAGGGCAGCCAAGAGCTCTGTTGAAATTCATGTTTCTGGATTAGGCATTAAACCAAGCTTGAGTCATTTTAATTCAGCCTGGCTGCTGTTGCAGCTCAGCGGAATATGAGTTAATATCATGATTCTGGTTCTTTCTTTTGCTAATAACAAAGCAAACAGAACTGGCCTTTTGTTTGAGCCGGATTTGTTTAGCATTCCCCGTTTTGGTGTAAGCGCTTAGCTTCGGCTAACGTTTGTGTGCCAGCCTCTCTGCGTTTTGCAGTTCAACCAAAGTGCCTTGTTTACTTCAAATTTCACTAATATAATCTCACCGTCCATCTTCTGAAAATTTCAGACCAGTTTGTTGATCCGAAGCCGTAAAGCTTTGATTTTTTTTTTTTTTGGTGAACACTTTGTTGCTCATTGATTTACTGGGCTGCCTCGGGCTGGAGGGAACATTGGCTATTTGCAGCTCCTCAGCCCTGGACAGCAATAAGAACAGACTTTAAGATTTTGTGCAAATACTTCTGTTGGTACTTTGAGTCTCTTTGAGCTTGGGAAACTGAATGTTTCCCAGAAGGATTTTCAGTGCAAGCTACAAATGACAGCATAGCATAGAGATGAAGAGGAGCTGGGGAGGCTGGTCAGCGTCTTATGTGGGAGCTGGGATTAAACTCAAAAGGAGTCATTTCATGCTAAAGGGTTAGCACACAAAAAATAAGTATTATGCTCTATAAACATTTGATATTTTCTGCTTCTTTTAAGAATACAAATCGGGTCAGTGTAATTGTGTATACTGCTTATGCATGCAGCTACTTCCTCTTCAATGGTATTTTGCCAGACTTATCAATATACAAGAATGATGTTCTGCCATCGCCTCCAAAAATAGCTGACAAGTAAATGTACATCACATCCTCCTTTAGAGGTTGCTGACTGGTTTAATGCTTCAGTCACATATAACTCACTTTATTATAACCAACTTTATTTCAACAAATTTAAAACAATTCAGAGCTTCAATTGCTGTACAAGAACTAGAGTTGAGTAATATTTGCTCAGTTACATTTACTTGAGTAACCATTTAAAAATGAAGCACTTGTAGTTTTACTTCACCCTGTATTTCATTTCTGCTTAAGTAATATTATTTTGAAGTAATGCTTCTGTTACTTGAGTACAATTTGTGGCAACGCTATCAGAATTTGACTGTTTTATTGCAACGTACACCAGACACGGACACATTTATGGTTCATGTTAAAGTAAGACTTTGTACACTCTTTATACTTTTAATAAAGCTTGGAGAAGAGTTTATTCATTGCCTAATTTGATTATTTTGTAATCAAGTTGTTTGTTTTTACAGATTTTCTTTTTATTTTATGCTTTGAAGTAATTTCCACGTGGTATATTTTTGTCTCTTATTACGACATTTATCAAATTTAATCAGATTTAATCATTAAACAGTTCTCAGTACTTGATTAGCTTTATAACTCATGTGCTTTTGTACTCTTCAGTAATTTTTCTGCATGACTACTATTTACTTCTATTTGAGTTAAAACCTAAAGGTGCTTAAAAATAATCTGCGTACTCTACCCACATGTAACAAATGCTGTGCTGTTATTCGGTGGACCATGCAATGTAACTTAAAGACACTTTACTATATAAGCCACTGATTTAAGGTTCTGTTTGGACTTAGAGTTAACATTTGTTCTGGTTGATTTAGGTGCATTTAGACGGCCATTAAAATCTGTCCAGAGGTCAAATAACAGTTATATGCAAATAAAGATGTAGCCAAAGCACAGAGTCGGCCTTCAGCTGATCAACAAGGAGATCAACCAAATCATGTCATATATTCAAACATTTCTCTTTTTTCCTTATTTAGGTGCAGTAACTCAAAAGTGAAACACATTATATAGATCTAAGTCCCTCTTGAAAATTATATCTGGATCTTAAGGGTTTTTTACCTGGGTAAGCAAAGGAAATAAACGCATATATAGATTGACGATTGACAAAAACAAGATATTTAAAAATGTGGGGTTGATGAAAAGTGTTTTAGCCTGTCTAGAGGTTATTTTCAAAAGATACTTTTAATCTGATAAACATGGCTCATCAGAAGTCATATTCTAATTTGCTGAATATGATTTAATGTGCTTTGCAGGAGAAAGATTAAGGTACATTGACCACAAGATGTATTCAGCTCCAGAAATTATCAGTATAAACTCCACACGGCGTCATTAAATCACATGATATAATTTAATAAAATTCTAAGTTGGAGAGAAGTCCAGCAAAGAGCTCAATAAGACTTTTAATCAAAAATATTCCCTCTGGCTGGTTTTTAATGCTTTTTAATACAAGCTGTATTTTATTTAAACTTCATTTTACAGACATTTTGTTTTTATTTTATCTTTTTAAACCAAGACACCTCCAAGTGTGGCCTAATATTGTGTTTAGACCTCTAAGGCTGATGCAGATAAAATTGCTCAACAGTGTTGTAACCTCTTTTAAGTCTGTTCACACCTGTATTCAACAGGATTTACTGCATTAGCTTCAACTGCATTTCTACATTACAATTTCTATTTCAGGACCTTTTCCGAGTGGAAATTACGAAACTCTAATTTTCAGTACAACTAGAAAGCAGTTCTGTCTTCCCAGCACCATTTAAGCATACCTTAGTAACAGATACACTGCAAGATAAACTCTGTCAACATGCAATTTCCTACCTTTGATAAGCAGTATGCTGGAATTATGGGTTCATCTTGATACAGGCGGATTACAATGTGTTTTTGTTGTATGCGTGCACATTAACCCACACCATGCCCTCCTGATAGGTGGCCTGGACTGTTGGAAACACTGGCATCGTCAGATCGCCTCGGAAAGATGTTAAAGCCAGGCCAGCACAATCTTTGTTGTCTTTAAAAATAGAGAAGTGGACATATTAAAAAGATGAATACAGTAGTAGACTGAATTTGACAATGCGGGAGGGTCCTTCTTCCACATGAGACACAAACGCCTCTTATAAAAAATACCCTTGGATGGTTATTTAACAAATGGTCCGCAAGGCGAAGGAGCCCTCTGCTTTTTTTTTTTTTTTTTTTTTAATATATTCCAGAACTATAATTTGTTTAATAGCGGTTGTAAGGGTACTGGTTTCTGCTGATCTTAGCAACCTGGATAATTTTTTTTCTTCATCCTAAATTGCATGTAATTGCAGAAAATGCTTCCACAACGACAAAACGGCATCTTGGTAAAAGTAATGTGTGCCCCTTGGCATTTCAGTTTACTTTAGCCTCCTACTCCAAGAGCTAGTTGAAAATAATCGACCAGATGTAGAATAGTTATATGAGAGGCAGATATTAAAAAAAAATATATATATAAAAATAAAAGCAGAGGTTTTATTTACAATGACGAGTGTAAGTGCATATTTATTTATTGGATCAAGTGTTGCAGGCCAGTAATAACTAAAAAGAAAATTTCTTTAAAAGGTGCACATAGATATAATTTTCTGAATTGTTTTCTTGTGCATTGAAGGACAAACATGCATAGTGTTTCCTAAACAGAATCAAAGAAGTGCGGTTTATTGATCTAAATTGACTGAATGCTCTGCCATAATTATTCTCTAAAAATGTTTACTTTTCAATTCTGCTTCCAGCTAAAAGCTTTTCTTTTCTTTCCTTTCTTGGAGAAGTGTTTTCAAAATCAAAGAGTTTATACTCAGCAGCTCCACTCCTACAGAGATGGTCTTATCTATCGTCTCAATATGGAGGCTGTTTAAAACCCACTTTGCGATGCACTCATTTGTACCGGCGTTCCTTCCTCTCCACCTAGACTGATGCACAGTAATAACCTGTCTCGGTAATGTCTCACTGCCTTTGTCTAAGCCTCGCACCATGTGGGCAGAGGCCTGCGGGTTGGCAAGCGATCCGTGCTCTGACATGGTAATCCCTCACTGCATAACGGACATTATCCACCTCTGATGCCTAAACCAGTTGATCCGCACTTTGGGACTGGTCCATGTTCACCTCCACTGAGGATTACCCCCCTGCCAGTGGTCTGGCGAAGCTTTCTTTAACTTAGTGAGCATTGCGTGTGATTAGTCACCATTTACCCAGTAGTGTATGAATGTTTTACACGTCTAATAACTTTATTTTTGTTCAAGAAACAGTTTTTGTAGATCTTTGGCTAACTAATCATGTTGATGAAAATTAGAGAACGAATATGAATCAGAATATATGTCCACGGTGAGTTGTTGTAAATTTCCAAATGAATTATCCTTTTTTTGTGAAGGAAATTGAACTTTTTCGACATAAATTAATAAAAAATTAGCTTTGAAACCATAACTCAAACTGCAGAACGCAATCTGATGAAAGAGTGTGTTAAATTAAAGTAAATGAGATCATCAAATGGAATCATCATCCACTTGTCCAATCCAAGCTGATCGACTTGGGATACAAATTGAAGTGAGTTATTATTTATTAAACACCTCAACAAGTAATTTAGCAATAATAGTATTTCAAAAAGGGATGTTTTAAATAGATTGCGTGATCTGAAGTCCTTATGAGCTCCATTGGCGTTTTGAGCAATTTGTTGAATAAAGATCTTCATGAATTTTCACTTACATTGTTTAACAATGTTAACAATGTAAATGAAGTGTTTTAAGATCATGAACTGTTAGCGTCAGTCGCTCTTGTTGTATTGGTTCTGTCTGGATTCACCGACCTAATTTATTTATTTGCTGTGAATTTTGTCATTGTTTTTATGTTCATTTTGCCTTTCTTATCCATCTTTAATTCTGTGGTTTATTATTTCTACGCTGTGACTTTCAAGAGTCTGATGTGAAAATAAGAGAAGTCATTTGTAAATCTTCTCTGCTCGTCATTTGACATTTATCATGTGCAACACAAGCGAAGAACGAGATATATTAAATAAAAGTGTACACTTTACACTAGCCGATTGTGTTAAGTGCACACACTCTTAAAACTATTCCAATTTCATTGCTAAAGGTCCATCAATAAGTCACATTTTGCCAATATTTCCTCACTCACCTTGCAAAGCGTCAGATTTATCAGATTGTGAGAACATCTCACAGTGTCATCGATTTTCTGCCAAACTTAGTTCTAGGCTCGAAGAATTTGAAAAAACAGTCATTCGTTTGTACAGTTGGACATATACTCAGAATCAGAGCGATAAAATACCATCTAAATTCATCTTTCATTTTTTTCTACTAGACAACTGAAAGTTTTCTGTCAAATCTGACTGACATTTTGAACTGTGGATCATTTCACAGACTTAAACCCCATCCCAAGCTGTTCTGTGAGCGCTGCGTTCTTTTGGTGTTGTGTTTTGCTAACTTTTAGTTTTGCGGTGAAATTAAAGTACGTTTTATCTTTTACATTGACCCTCAAACAGATTTGTAGTTTTTCATCTGAATTGTGCTAAACAAATATTACGTTTTCTATGAAAACTGCTCTGAGTTTTCTTCAACAGTTGCTTTCTCATTTCAATTCTCCCGTAAAGCTTTGACTGCTGAACATTTTTGCAAAGTCTCTTCCATCTCAGCTGCTGAAGTTTCTATCTCCTTCACTGACCCAGGGCAATGTTTCCTGTGTTCAGAG
>NW_015112903.1:101872-127075 GCF_001443285.1 Poecilia latipinna
GGCAGGTAAATTTTCCTCGAGGAATTTTAGTAATCGAGGTACTCGAATCATTTGAGGAATCGTTTCAGCCCTAGTTCAGAGAGGAGCCAACATTACCTAACAACAAACCTAAAATGTCTTTATTCACAGATACATATGCTTTATTTGGCCCTTCAGGGTTTCCCGGTTGCTTTTGTTGCCAACATTTGAAAATAGAGAAAATATTTACCTTAACAATATACGGGTGGGAGGTATCGACTAATATATAAAAGAAAAGCTCTTTATATTTCATGTCCACACGACTTTCTCCCATGATTTTGTAGTTCTCGATCAAAAACGGCACCATAAAAGGAATCGTTTTCTTGCTCCTTCAGGCAATAAATAGCTAGTGTAACAGCTTTAGAGCTTCAAAAACTGACTTGTATTTCAGGTGAAACTGTTTCTTCTGAGTAAATTGTTGCTGCTTGTGTTGACATACAGATTTTTCATTGAATATAAACAATAATACACAGAACAGACAAAGAAATCTGGTACAACACAGCCTAGACATGCCTTAGACATTTTTTTAGTGCTTTGACCTTAAAGATTTTCAATCACATTACCAGAAGGATTCAGAGAAGGAAGGTTTTCTGATGTTCCTCATCTGCAATGGACTCCATTTTCTTTAAACCTTTTGATTTTTATCTCCACACAATCACCATCTTCACTGTATTTTTGCTGATATTCTATGTGAAAGACCAACACAAAATAGTAAGTTGAATGATCTTTAGTGAATAATTAAAACACAGGGCAACATTGGAAGTTGCTCAGGTGTTCGGCAAAAAAAAGACTGGGTTATAATTTTGGTGGATGGCAGAGCGGCGGTGCGGCGTACTGCACCACCGTGCACCACAACATACAGAAGAATGTTGCTTTTTTTTTGCTTTTTTTTAGATGTATTGTTATTAAAAAGACCTGCATCCACACAGGATTGTTTTCAACATATACACAATTTTCACTCTGGAATTTGTTTTAAAAATTTAACAGATAACGCTTTAGGGTCCCTAATAATCCACAAGTGTTAGGCTATTTGTATACCGTTGGCATGTGTTTTCTTAAAACTAACATATGAAGCAAAACACTCAAAATATCGAAAAGGGGTCGACAAGAGTGAGATAATTTATCAAAAGTGAATAGTCTGGACAAAAATAATTTTGTGAAATAATTTATACATGATCTGACAAAATATGTAACCCTGCGATCAAGAAACAATGTATCTCTTTGGTTTGCTCCCTTTAATTTTCCAGACAAGGTCATGGACGTCTGCCATCAAGCAGCCATGACCAGACAACGAATACATCTGAAGCCCAATCATTATTTAAAATCTGGTGATTCAGCTAGCCTTGTTAATTACCTGACAAAGGAGAAATCAATAATGCATATTTTTATTAAACATACTCCCAGTTTGTTTCTATAGAAAGGCATTGTCAAACCTTAAAGCGACTGTATTCGTCCTTAGCCAGTGAGATAAATTTAATTCATCCAATCTATCAATACCAATTTGCCATTCTTCACTTCATCTGCAGGTGCAGATGTTGTCAACTTGATTACAACTCTTGGCGTGAATGAGCACTCCTGGCACGATGACATGTCTTAGATAAATATCTGTCCACTTGAAAAGACACTTTTGAGCCTGCAGCGCCAGCAAGATTAGATAGCAAAGTAATTTTGAATTTGTAAATGATTTGAAGCAAAAAGCAAAAATGTCACGTATGGTCTTGAAAGGGTAGTCGGTGGATTGATTTTTTTTTCTCCCCCATCTGAAACATCAGGTGAGATTTTTTCCTTTTTCTGACAGATTCATGTTATTGCACTCACCTAATTTGAAGACCAGTTATCTACTCACTTCATCCCAAGGATCCAACACGCTTTAAATAAATATATTTCAGTGGTGTGACTGATGAGCTGATGTCAAACCGACTATGGCCTGATAAAGGAAAAAAAAATGAATGTGTGGTGTCATTGGGGCTCTCATTATTATTATTTTTTTTTTTTCCTCCTTCTTTTTTTCATTTAACAGCACTCTGATAATGCTGGTGTATGGATAGCCATGCTAATTATAACCGGCTGCAATATGGAAGTGCAGTGAATTAGAGATGAGCACAAAGGGAAAGAGGAGGGAGTGCGCAGTTTTCAAAATCGATTAAAACTCCAGAACAAAACAGCGGACACGCCGCAGAAATGTGCACGGGGAACCGAGGAGACTGAATGTAGAAAAATGGGTGTCCACCGAACGACAGAGTGGGAGCTTTAGAAGTACTTGGGTGAGGGTGTGTGTGTGCGTGTGTGTCAGGGAAGAGAAGCAGTGATGAGAGAGCACATTGGTACAAGAAAGACGGGAAGACTGAGGAGTGATAGAGTCACAGAACAAAGGGATGATAGAAAATGGGGAGCAGGGTAAAAAGTGAAGATGGAGAGAAGAGTTAGAGACAAGGGGGGGAAAGAGCTGGAGTGCCCCCAACAGGCCTGCTGGCATAAAACACCAACTTCATGTATCATTATAATGCATGGCTTGTGAAAATTGAAACATTACACGACGATCACCTGAACGGTTGAAATCATTTCCTAATAAGATAAATGCGGTGGATGAAATGAATGCTATTTATTTTCCTGACAGATTTGTTTTCTCATTATATAAACTATTTCCTCGCGTTCTTCACGTCTGCGTGCAGTCGAGTGAAGATGAGCTAAAACAAACCGAATTTGACGGTTCTCCATCATAGAGCAGCAAAATCGCGCAGAGTCTCACCTTGCAGCTAAATTTGTGTGTAAAAAAAAAAAGAGGAAATTCCACAGCCCCAAGGTCAATCAGCACATCACATTCTGCTTGTGTTACCATGAGAACAAGAGGCCTTCGCAGTCTCATTTATATTCAGACACACAGATGTACATTTGCAATTGCAATTAAATGCCATTTTGCCTTTGTAGGCAGAAAAACAGAGGCTGTGATTAGAAAGCCGTTGTGATGCATCTGCACCGAAATGTGATTTCATTCAGAGTATCTGTGCTTTTCATAGATTTTTCATGCCACCCTCAGAAAAAAAGAAAAAAAAAACACATTTGAGTTGTTGTGATAATATGCATGTTTTATAGTCTCCGTTCATTTACACCGCAAAATGCAGGCGGATTCAAATGGGAAGTGAGTGTCAAAATGCCTGGAGAGCTTTTTAAATAATTTTATGAGTGCATGCAAGTTGAATCACAGTAAAATCGAAAGGAGGCTCTGTTTTTTTTTTTTTTTTTTTTCACTGTGCAAGCTGTAAGTGCCCTCCATCTCTGTCTTGTGTCTGGAAAGTTCATCACAGTGGGGCTGGTGGATGTGCTTAATGTTTGTATCACAGACTCGAAACATGAGTTTTCAGTTTAAGGTGATGGTGGGAGCACCTGCCTCTGCGGGTGCTCCAGGCTAGAGTTAAAGAGCAACAAAAGTAGCTTGAGACCTTCAGGGATAAAAAAAAAAGAAAATAAGGTGTTATCCATTGAGCAAATGATTGAGATGAAAGGGTTAAAAGGAATTCCAGGTGGATACCTTCCCCAGATTTCCGAAAAAAAAGTTAAACTTCTCCTGCTGCTGCTCTAGAGATGGGGGGGGGGGAAAACAAAAAAACAATAGTGGTACAAGCAACCTTTCAATCTTCAACTAAGTGAGAAATACTTTAAAGGGTCAGATTTTTCATGACTAAACATGTGGAGGCTCTCTGTAATTAGTGAGGAGTGAATGTTTGCATTGGCTCTGTGAGCGTGACTGACTATTAGCATCTCCGTATGTAGCAGAAAGCCCTCTGAACTTGTGTTTTTCTGTTGGCAATGTGGCACTTTCTGGTCAGCAGCAGCCCCATTAAATCGTTTCTCAGCAAACACGGCCAACTGTAAATAGCTGTAAATTTTGCTGATGACACTTCTCAGCTACTGGAGTGAGCACTTTTGACCAAAGATTTAGAAACATGCAGGCTTAGTAAACATTTTAGAAATGATCCACAATATTGCTGGAGCATTTTCTGGAGTATGCAGCTAAGCTCAGAGCTATCTGTATGTAATTGCGAATCAGCTTTTTTTTTTCTTTTTTTTTTTACACCATTCCATTAGTATTTTTTGCAAGGAGCTGCAAGCTTTGAGATCGAAAGACTTCTTTTTTTATCACCTTGCCATTTCCTCTGAAAATGCGTTCTATTCAAAACATGCGAGTCAAACGAAAAGATTATTCTAGTTCTAAGTCTTCCAGGGGTATGAATAATTTTGAACTCTGCTGTTTGTATAAGCAGATTCCTCGACACATTTTGGTTTCATGCGATAAAGGTGAAATGAATATTGTGTTTGTAGTTGTAGGTTGATTAAATTTGTGTTCATAATTGTGAATAAAAAAAGGAGCTGCTTGTTTTAATGTTTAAAATGCAGCTGGTAGACAGATCACGGTGCATTTCATTCCAATGGTCTTAGATTTAAAGGTATTTTACAGCCTTTTATTAGGACTCAGTCAAAGTCATGGACAGTTGGGTTCCTGATTGCTGTAGACAGGACTGGGACTTATCTCAATGTGGAGAAACACATCAGTTCTAATTAAGGATAAGAAATGTTCCTGGTTTTATCAGTTATAACATTTCAAATGTGACAATTACCATACTGTATCTGTTAATATGCTACTGTTTCTCAGTTCAATCCCGTTTAAGATGTTTCGCTGCATATTCAACCCACAGAGCACAACAAAGGCTTTCTAAAGATGTTTTCATGTACAAGCTGGAGAAAAACAATATGACTTTCCCTATCCCAGGAATGCCCAAGCCTGCTTAATTTGCAAGATGTCTGGGATTACTGACCTTGCATCTGAAGCTTTGCTTTTACTATGGCTGCACACGTCACCAAAATTATACAGGACTTTATGCCTGAACCAGATGGAGTGCTATGTATTAGGTCGCAAAATTCAAAAACATTTGATGAACTATTATTGAACTTCCTCCAGACATTCACATCATGAGCCTTAAGTAGAATACTAATAGTTATTTATGCAAGTTGTTTAACATTTCAGGTGCAAACTCCAGCCAGGGTCATGTAGCGTTTGTCCATTGTTTCTGTGCATTTGTGGATTTTCTCCAAATGTTTTCAAACCGTCCAAAACATCCATGTCAGGTTAATTAACCACTCTATGTTGCCCTTAGGTGCGAGTGTGTTTTTTCGTGTTTGTCTGTCTGTTAACCCTGTGAAAGACTGGGGACCAGTCCAGACACTGCCTCTGGCCTAATGACTGCTGGGATTGGCTCCAGCCCTCTTGCTACCCCGAACAGGATTAAGCAGGTGAACAAAGTGGAGAGACTAGCCTTTTACTGAATAATTAACAACATCCTAACCACTTGGAATGTATGTTCTTTGTGTCTTTGCTGTGTAATTTAACTATTTTTAACTTCATTCAACATCATTAAATGAAGGTATCCTGCTCCTGTGACAATTAGTCACTCACTTCCTAAAAAACAACGTGTTGATCACATTTCTGAAGAGAAAGAGCTTGGCAGGTAAATTATATATGGAGTACATTGGACCGAGCTCAACAACTTTGGAGTACAACAATTTTACAGTTCCTTTAAAAAAATAATTATGTAGGACATCAGCTTCAATGATGTTCACGGTAAAAAAACAAAAAAGCCAGTTTCTTGTGCTGCTCATCACATTTATATGAATGAAGCATCTTTGCGTTAATACACAAAAAACTGAAATTCACCCCAAAATAAACAATCTAGTATGGCTACAAATATTATCTAAAGCATATCTTTGTTGTTGGTTTGATTTTGATAGACAGGATAAAAATAAGAAATGAACACTCGCAAAATTTCGCTGCAACTGCAGAAATGCTGTTTGAGCAGAATATTTGTTGCCTATTTCCTCATTCTTCTTCCTTTAGAACGTCTCAAATATGGCAATCTGAAATCAGATTTTAATTAGTGAAGCTGCTGGTAGAGCCTGCTGTCGACTGCTTGACGAACATGCCAATGGTGGCCAAATGGAGTTTTAAAACGGAGTTAATTTAATAAATAAGAGTGATATGTGGGGTTTTGTCTGTGTTTTTCATGACCAAACATTTTTCTTTCCAAGTATGTCTCTTTTATTTTTTAACTAAGAATAAATGAAACACTAGCAGTGTAAAACGACAGGTGAGGAAGGGGCAGCACTGTGTTTCTGAATGTTCACTCCAGCACTTTCTCTGACAAATGATTAAAAGAACGTTATATTGTGTATGGGAGAAAATATGAGTGATTCTGAAGTAGCAACTTTTCAAAATCTTGGTATTCCTTGGTTCTGGTCTTTTTACAATATCCAATGAGGAGTAATGGTAAAATAAATACATTTCAATTAGTATCTTGCCAATTCTCAGCCTTCAATCGATGAATGGACGAATATCCATGAATGTGAAATTATCAGTGTTATATAAAATTTTATCTCTACAACTGAAAAGCTTAAACCAGCAGGAGAAATAAACTGATATACTTTACTAAATATGCAAACTTCTTAACAGATGTATGTCAAGAATCCGAATTGATACATAAGGCAACCAAGAAGGTATATATATTATTTCAGCTTTTTTAGTGTTGAAGTTTAGTGGCTAAGTGTTATTGAGTATGTGCAAATAGTCTTTAATGCATAGAATCATTACATTTAAGGGTGCAATCTGTTATTAGAATAAAAAGGCGGAAAAATAAATAAAAGCTTGATGATATTTTCCACGTCAATTCATATGATTAATTCTGCAAGACAAGTCGATCAGCGTCTGTGCAGCCGTCGTCCGGGCAAGGACTTGACAACGACGACCCACCTACACTCTGCCATCCCACCTCAGTGTAATCAAACAGCGTGCGCTCAGAAAATGCAGACATGTTAAAATCTGAAAGGATGACATTAAGGTTGAGAGATGAACAGGATGACAGAGGGCTATGTGAGACAATAAAATCAGGGCCATCCAAGAACTAAGATGGATTGATGAGTCCATTGAGTGGAGATGGCAGGCAGCCAGCTAGCGCAGAGGTCAGCGCAGAAGGATATCTCTTGGAAGAAATGATGCATTTAAGGGGGCCAAGGCTGGTGGGGTGGGCTCACTGTCGGGGAAAGAGAAAGACGGAGATATAAAGTGAGCGATGGATGGGGAGGCGTGGAACAGAGGCCTGTAGATGAAGCGGGGACGTGAGAAATATTTAAAACGAGGAGTAATGGCAGATGAAAGACGGATCGATTGAAGAGATGACCGGTAATTGGATGATTGGAAGGAAACTCTAGAAACCGGGCCTGAAAGAGACTAATAAGTGCAACAAGTTGTGAAAAGATGATGTGAGGACTAAAGTTAATTTCAGTGGAAATAATGAAGAATTTACCAATAGACTGTAGACTCTTTGAACTTCTTTATCATTACAGACTACAACAACTTTTATTGGAATTTCACGTGAAAAGTCATACTCTGATGTGTAACGATCAACATTTTTTACAACCACCGTTCGCTGCAGTTACATCTGCAAGTGTCTTGAGGCATATTTTTATATAGGGCAAATTATCAATTTTGGTTTCAACATCAAATTTGACCATTTTTTTTTTTTTTTTCACCAAAACTTACTTCTTGCCTCTCTTTTTGGGAAACTCAGAATATCCAATGAATATTCTGTGAACAAATTATCCTACATGAGCTGTGAATGTATGCAGCTTCTTTACCATTGACCTCTAGAGTGATTCTCTAATTAATACGTGTCGGTTTAGGTGGATTGTCATGTTTGTTTGTCACTACGTAATGTTTCCACAAACTGAGATGTTCAGCGTATTGCTGCATGACCTATCTTAGCTTTAAACGTATCAACAGCTTTATCTGGTTCGTTAATTGATGTTCATACACGTATATAGAGTCTATTTGATAATTGAGTAACTTGTAACATTTGAACAACCCTGTTTTTTTTGTTTCACTTCAGAATTATGTACTACTCTGTGTTGGTCTGTTACATAAACTCCACTCAGATTGCGGCCGTAACCTGACAAAACGCAAGAAGCTCAAGGGATGTGAAAAGTTTTGCAAGGCAAATGATGCTGTACTGAACAAGAGTGAAAATCTACAATACAAATTCACCAAGCGTGTGGGTACTTTGTGCTAAGGAAGCTTCCATTTCACAGAGACATAATGTCTCATATTATAGTGTGAACCAAAAACATTATGCTGACAGATACGGGTTTTATTAATCAAACAGATTATTCAATGAGTCAGGCACTCAAACAAACAAGGAAAAATAATGAGTCTGAGGCCTCACCACCAAAAAATGAATAATATCACCCGTCTGCCTATTGTGATTTGCTGCGATGGATCCTGCTAAGTGTCTGCTAACACCCCGGCTGGCTAATTGAGTTAGGTTTATGACGGTGAGATATGCAATGAAATTTATGCGACCCATCTGCCACGCAAATAAACAATGCCAGCGGAGATGAAGTGAATCAGTCAGAAGTTAACAACCTAACTTTCTGAAAAAAGTCTCTTTGAGTTATTTGATGTGCCATGTTAGGACAGTGCCTTTCTTCCTCGAACTCTCGGTTCCCTCCAAATTCCACGCCAAGTCACTCTCCCTTGAACTTAAGAGAAATCCTTGGTGTAATGTGAGCAGCACTAGAGATTGTCTGCCTTCATTATTTTCATCCCCTCACTCCTCTGACATCTGGATATCAGTGCTGTGGGAGTTATTAGCCGACTCTGACTGATTGATGCCCCCGATGGATGCCTTTAAAAAGTGAACGACTCTTGGCTTCTTATCACGAGTCAAGGTTGCCGGATAAATAAAGAGGAGGGGTTTTCCTGGGAAAGCAAAGCACAAAACGTTTACAGATGTCTGAAGATGTGTATGTAATGTACCTTTTAAAGTGAAAGATGAGATCTTCAGAAGCAGGAAAGACAATGCTCATTTTGACAGGAAGTAAAGACAAAATGTAACAAGAATGAGTTCACGGTAAGGATTTCGGCTAAACTTCAAATCGGAGAGGTAGCGAAAAAGAGAAGCTTAACTCTACTTTTAACTTGCCATGATAATGTTTGATGTGTCAGCTCATTACTTTCCTTTCTATTCAGAAATGCAGTCAAAGAATAAAAATGAATCCCCTTAAGATGTCCCCACGGGAAGTTCTTCAGAGTTTTTCCCTCCTCCATCTGTCATAATCATGCTCTCACTCTAATACACAGCCTGCGGAGTGTGTGAAATGAGAAGCTTGTTGTTAATGTATATAAAGCTTTTTAGAAGCGCAGCTGACAGCTACCAAGGGCTAAATTGCTCAGTTGAGGCAGAACCGGTTCTCGGGCAGGACACACCATCCTGATAATCCAGGTCACACTTGCGAAACCCACAGGAGCGTCTGAGATTACATGCATGCGTGCACTGCAGGCACATATTAGAGAGAGATAGAAATGAGTTTGTTTGGAGTAATATTTGTGGAAGTAAAAAATATTTACCTCAATATAAAGATTTAGGTAAAAGCTTTGAACAGATATTTAATTTAAGTTTATTTGATAGGGACCCATTTTTGCGTCAAAGTGCTGATAGCAAAAGCTAATTCGCAGCACTTGTCCCTAGATGGGCTTTTTAAACGGTACATCTAAAAACTTAAAATAATGCAACGTGATATTGACAACATGTACACAATGATGCATGTCAAACAATGAAACATAAAACCATTAAGTATGGATGCACTTCTGTTTTTGACATAACCAGAGTTTTGTTTGTTTTTCAAACATATTAAAACTGGTTACAGACTTTAAATTGGCAGGAAGTGAGTTCCAAACTGCAGATCCTCTCAGACAGAGAGCACTTTGAACATAAGTGTGTCTACGAAAGGGAACCTTACAATTGTAATGTCGCTCTGGTGGATCTACTGTTACCGTGCAGTTTCTGTATGCAATCGCTTTATGGCTTAAGTGGAAGTCCGTTTAAACATTTAAGAGTCAATTTCAAAAGTTCATGACTTATAAAATTAGAGAATCCAGAATAAAATTTAGCCAGATTGTAACAGTGATGGGATCTGATTTGCTTTTGATGTAAAACCTTTAAGGCCAAATTATAGAGACTTTCTGTGACCAGACAGACTCCATATGACAGATGTGAGAGGATCATGAAGTTAAAGAACATCTCTGCACAGTGAAGTGTTAGACAGTGTCTAATAATTTTGAAACAGTTTTCAAGGTGGTTGGGTGTTAGGGGAGTCATTCATCCAGCAGCCTGTCGTGTTTTTGACTTAAAAAAATGGTTAAAGTTGACAGGAAATTTGAAAATGTCACTTGTTAATTGTGTGCTATTGAAAGCTTGGAAGATTAATACCTGAACGCCAACTATGAATCTTAAAAAAAAAAAAATGCAAACATTTTAAAAAGACTTGAATAAATAAGCATAACTTAGCCTGGTGGGGGCACAAGTAAAGCCTGGTGGCCCACCAGGCTTAAAATGCACTGGGGGAAACCTTGAGTTTGTATCTGATTTATCAGTTTTGCTGATTTTATCAACATGGTTCCTAAAGTTTAACTGAGCATTTGAAATTATTCCTAAATATTTTTTCTCGTGATACTTGTTCAATAGAATTTCCACTGATCTGAATATGCACGGACTGTCATGGATTTCTCTTTATTGAAAAGCATTTTTTTTTCTTTGTATTAAGAGTTAGACAAGAATCATTTAGCCGTGATGATCATCTCTGCAAGCTGTTTTTAAGCTTTTCGCTGACTGTAATGCTGCTTTTGTCTGATGCACAAACAGTAGTGTCATCAGCATAAATTTGAAGGTTAATTTCAGGACAAAAGTCAGGAAGACTATTAACATACAAACTAAAAATGAGACCTGAGATTTGATGTTCTAATATGATATGGTATGTTTTGTGTCTTTTAATTAAATGTCAGAATTGTTTAGAACTCAGTTATTAAAAAGGTTATTTTTTGTAAAAAATAAATAAATAAATAAATAAAAATGTTTGACATTGATTTGTTAAGGCAATAGGTGCTGTACATGTCATTAGCTGCCACTCTGAACACAGTTGAAAGGAAACATTGGTTAATAATTCTCCCTTTAATGTTTTAACATCGTAATTGTAGCTGTGATAAAGCAGGATGTTTGCAAGGCAGCTAGTTTGGTTTCTGCTGCTGACCTTTTGCTGCTCTGCTGTACTGGAAGCCAGATACGTCACCGTCTGTCAATCACTAGTCATGCAGTTCTACTTTTTGGCAGACTGGTTGTACAAGTTGCTCCTTTAACCACTCCTCATCAGGTGAAGGCTCAATCTGCCAGGTGTGTTTCAGCTTGGCAGTTCTCCAACAAGCTTTTCCAGCAAGTTTTTTTTTTTTTTTTTTTTTTCTCTCCATCCACATGAGTTAGAAATTCCTGCTGCAGAGCCTTGGTATCTTTTTCTGAACTTCTACCTCTTTTCAGATCGGAGTTACGAAAACAGTGACGGACAAAAAGCCTGCAAAATGTTGAGAGCTTGGGGTTGTGAATTGTTGGACGGGTTAGACTCACCTTTTCTGACCACGCTAGAGACTGTTCAGCCCTCAGCCGGCTTTCAGTGTGACAGCTAAGTCCCATTGTGTTTCAGCTGACAGGCCTGTTTGCGTCAGGTTGTGATCCATTTAAAGAGAGAGTCTTAACCTCGCTCACTCAAAGACGCATCAGACTCCACCTCCTCCTCCTTCTTTCTCATTGTGGTTGTGGGAATGTGCATTCCCTAGAGATAGCTGCTCTATCCAGCAGCTGGTACCTGTTTTGTCATCAGTCGATGTTCAATATTAAAGCTGCTCTTTGGTTCCTCAGAGCGTTATAGTGTACTGGTAGCATTTACCAATTGTTGAGTGGATGAGAAGTTAATGATGTCGTGATCAATTTGTTGATTCTTTGTTAATAATTCCAAATAATCAATCATAAATGTAATAATGGAAGAAATTTAAAAAAATATTTTTCTTTCATTTATACTAACTATTTGATCAAATATACAAAGTTTTCATATGTTTACCATGCAGTTAACCTATTTGTAGTATTCACATTTTCACAGGTTTTTTATGTGGAACAAAACTCCACATTATTAAGGAAAAGATGCTAATATATATGTTGATGTATTTTTTTCAATATAAAAAAAAATCCTGTTTGGAAAGGTTAACACTTAGATGCAATGTTACTTGACACTAACATTTGCAAAGCAGCAAATCCAGGAACGCCTTTCTTTTTTCTTGCGCCGACTGGCTGTTTCCCCAGAGTGGAGATAAAGACGATTGTCAATGTTAGCTTCTATACTTTGCTTTGATTTGCTCAAACGTGAGAGTCAGGTGGAGAATCTGTCGGTAGACGACAGTGAGGAGGAGAGTGCATGGCAAAAGCCCTTAAACATAATTAAGATGTAAACGAAGCAGCACCTGACTCTAGCTTTGTGATACTATATAATATAGTAATTAATTATTATGGTTCAGTTTGATGAATTAGTTTTTGTATTAAATAAGAACCAGTTATTAAAATACTACATCAAAGCAAGAGTAGCACATTTCGTAACAGAGTAAGGCGTCTGATTAAAAACACTGAATGCAAAGAGATTTATTTATACAAAACATCTATACATCTAAACATCTATATTTGCTAAGTTAAGATAAAATATGAGGCTGCAGATAATAAATTAAGAGCCATTTCATAGAGCCAGCTCTTTGAAAACAGTCGAACTTCCCATCACTAGTGCTTTGACTATGAGATAAGGTTTCTGGGAGTGTAACAATTTATATAGTTATTAAATGTCGGGGTTACTTCCTTTTATCACAGTATAACAATACAAGCCTTAAACAGTTGTAGATTTGGCTGCTGGTACTTTTGTGTGATTTATTAACCTTTTAGTTGTGCCGGCTTCCACTGGCTGGGAAATAGAGTCTCACCCAACCAAGACGTCTTCAAGTTGCAGCTAGGAAAAGCTTTGGATTTGCTTATTATGGTGCTCAGGCTCCGGGCTAGCTATTATTAGCAGTGCCAACTAATAACAATATGCTTTACTGCATTCAATTGCTGTATCAGCATTTCTCCTGCTGTAGGATAAGCAGACCATTTCCTATCTGTGTGGCTGATTTTTTACTTCTTATATATAGATTGCTTTTCCACTTTGTGTTGTATAAATTTAAATGCCCCAGCTACTGAGTTTACTTTAAACACGTTGTCACTTCTGTTGGTTTTTCAGAGTAAATACTAATTTCCTACACATGAATTTCAGTGTGATTAACTTTTAATGGTCTGGGGTAATCATACTGCTAGCTTCTTTGAACTCAGAGTCAAAGAATCTTGGATTTTTCCTAATGCAAATAAATTAAGGAAACTAATTTATTTGGATTTTTAGTGAGAACTATATTAGCATGTTAAAAAGAAATTAGATTATAAACAACATGCCCCTAGCAGCATAGTCAATCTACCAGAATTTATTTGGTTTGAGAATGAAGACATTTTTAAATTAATTATTGTATTCACTGTGTGTGTTTTTTTTAATTATTATTATTATTACTGTATATAATTAATGTCACATTGCAGATTTATAGTCTTATGCTGCTGGTAACAATTGTGAACATATCTAAAATTAAAGTTTGTCTGCCTTGTGCTTTACCTGAAGATCTTCTCAGTCCAATAGAGAACATAATGGTGAGACGGTTCAGCATTCTGTCAGCAAACTGTATTTTCAAGTGCACATTATTAGTCCCCTCTTGAAATACTGCCCTCAACATGTCAGAACTATACTATCTTTAACCTGCTCTGTTTTCGGCTTGCACAATTGCCAACACAACACTTAACTTTCACAAGCTCTTTGTTCTTTAGCTTTTGTATTATGTTCCAGCAGAGATGTATGTTAAGTGGTACCAGATTTTTGTTTACTCATAAGACTCTTTAACTTGTTCAAAAAGCCATTGCGTTTGATGTGGAGGTCCTTTTTGCCCATATGTTTTTTCAGAGCAGGGTAGGCAGAGTGGCTTGTGCACGTATATCACATAAGGCACATAACCAGCATCCCAATTCATGCTGTTTACTTGCCTTTGCAGATCCAGCTCAGGGCAACCACTGCCGACATAGTCTTTGTCCTTTTGCCTCATGCATACTATTACCACAACCTCCCGTGCCTAGAGAGCTGATTGGCTGGCAACACTTACATTTGCTTCCCCCCCCCCAAGAGTAAAACTGCATCTTGGAATTATTTAAATGACTTTCACTGAGAGATGTCATTGATGATGACTGTGTTTCATCCCGATGGCTTTTATTGGACATGAGCATAGGAATGGAAAGGGTACACATTTATTACATTTTTGCTGTAAGCTGAATCCCTATGACTTTCCATCTTCCACACAGTCAGTGATACACTTTGTAACCTATTTTGCAAGGAGCATGAACTTATCGGCTTAAGTGCACTTTCCAGAAATGAGATCCAAGTGCAGTTTGTGTTGCCGGACTTGTTGAAGTTTATAATTAAGCTCTAAAATTAAACAAAATCCATCAAATATCTATTTATTGGAGTGAATTAAAAAAAAAGCATTCAGGGGAAAATGCTCATAGATTTATTAGAATACAGCTGAATATTTTGTAGAGAGAAATATATGGGAGTAGTGTAATGCTAAATAATGCATGGGGTCCTGCTACTTTCTGTTGTAAATCACTTTGCACAATTTAAATTTATTGTCTTTATCAATTAGAGATGCACCAATCCCTCAAGATTTATACTTGGACCAGAGGCAACGTCCCACCAGCACAGAGCAGCTTGTGTTACACAGCTTTACAAGTAAACAGGATTTTGTATAAAAAGAGACAAACTGATTACAGAGGTGAAAGTATGAGTTATCTTTAGCATTTTTTATAAGCAATTAGCATGGTTAGCATACTTTGCTGCAGTTCCTTTGGATATTTCCTACAGGATAAATGTTCAAACGTGAGCGATCCAACAGACTGTCAACTTTAACATGAAACTCTGAAAGCCTTGACATATTTCCAGCAGTAGACGGTTCATATTCGCACACACCTTTTATAGAACTACGCAGACCGGGAGCGCGCCCCTTCCAACAAAGCTGTTCATGTGGCCCTCAAGGCTCCAGAGGCCACGTAAGTAAAACTTCATGATACAATTTGAGTGTTTAAATATTTTGTCAGTCAAATCAATATGTATATTTTTTGCATAGAGACAAATTATCTCAAAGTAATAAGATTTTAAATAATTCATTTTAAGAAATCATAGAATACAGTTAAACAGTTTGTTTATTGGTTTTAGTGATGTGGCTTTTTTTTTCTTGCTTGGTTAATCATACAAATTAAATCCAAACCGCTGTGTGAACGGCTTACGACTCCAAAGCAATCGACATGCAGAAGAAGAATGTAGATTTCGCACAGCAGCGCACTGTTTATGAAATTAATAATGGATGCCACCATCTGTGAATCAATTTTAAAGTTATTCAGACCTAAGAGTATCGTCACAAAATCATAACAATACAAGGGAACCTAATAAAAAAGCAAAACAACACAATGGCTTTGTCCAGGATTGACTGAAATTTCTGTAGAGAAATCAATTTGGATTCATAGTGAGAGCTGAGCGGTGAGATTGTGATGTGAAGCACTCCACTGTCACAGACTCCTAATTTCATAACCATAATTTTCAATCATTGTTTTCATCTGCATTTACTGCGTCTGAATTATAACGTATGTCTCACATCAGTGACATAAAAGTCGGAAAGAATACAACATCAGACTGCAAACACTAGGAAAACAATCGGATTCATATCCGATGTAGTAGCACATATTGAAGTGACACAATTCAGATTTTTGGGGGACACGAAAGATTGGAATTGGGCCATGAAAACGTCAGATGTGGGTCACATAGAGAGCTCTGGTGAGCTTTGTTTGTCAAAAAGTATTTTCTAAGGTTAAAATGTCCACAGTTATTTGCTCGCCAAATAAAGACAATAACTATTCTACTTGTGCTATATCATTTACTGGCAACTTATAAAATATTACAATAGACAGAAAGACGGTTGTCTCAAATTTACTGCAGCTCTTTAAATTGTGCAACATTTATATGGTGTGAAAGTTGTCAGTTGCTAAAGTCAACTTTATTATTGAGTTTGTGCTTGTTGAAGGTGTGTTGTGCTCAGGCTATTGTTGAGGTTTTTTTTCTGTTATGGACCAAACATCCAATCAATCTGATACTTTTTCCAACAACTTATAGTATCATCAGTGTTAGACCCTGGTGGGCTGATCTGTTACAGAAAACTGATGTTTCCTCTTCAGGGATGTCGCAGAGATGATTTATCTTTCCCCTCTTTTTTATTTAGTTTGTTTGAGTATAATGCCAGTTATCATATACAGCACATTCATATTTAATGAATTAGTATATGCATTCTTATTAGGCTTTTTTTTTATTTAAAGTTCAAAACATTATAAAACTTCAGCATGTATTCAACATTCTTTTCAATGAGGCCATATTACGGTATTAAACATTTGATCTGTTGGATTTTTTCATTATCATACTTTGTATTAAATATAATATGATTACACTAGATTTATTCACTCCTTCAATGGCATATATTAACTAGCTTTTTTCTTTTTTGTAAAGCTAGCAGTCCAGAAGTTGTTTACCCCCCCCCCTGCATCTAAAACTGCCTCAATTTTTTTAAGAGACAATTAATAATTCCTATGGAAAGCATGTCACTATGTACCTTCTGTTCACTTTTCATAATTTGGGAATGTTATTAATGTGTGTGAAATGCACCAGATAAGTCATGTTCATTTGCTTAATTTGAGAATTAAATCTGGTCTTCCTTTGACTTGGTGCACTTTGGCAACTGGGTTCATATTGTTGTAGGATTTTTCTTTACACAATAAATGAGCCATTTTTAATAAAAACCGATTTGTCAGAAACCACTTTAATAGTAAACATTTGCTTTTACATGGAAGTTGTTTAAGCTGCCTAAGCCATAGAACGATTGATGGTTACATTAAGAATGTTGAAAGTTGAGAAATAACATGAGACAAGTATAAAGAAGATGAAAGCCTATACAGAGTTTACAGTGCACTTCACTAAATGCAGAATATGCAACAGTAAAGTCCTTAAGTAACGCTGTAGTTTAAAAGTTGATTGATCACACAACTTGAAATAAGTCAATACTCTGAAATATGCAGCTCTTGGCCATAAAGTATGCCCGACAGCGCCTGGACCTTGTTTCTCCTCTTGCAAAGATGCCGATTGAAGACTGAAATATCAAAGACAGGTCACGATGTTTTGTGAATTCCTCCTCCACACTCAAGTGCTTTCCCTTGTTGCTGAATTGAAGTGCTTTTGATCTAAAACTTGAGGCTGCTGTGTTCTCAGACGACAATGAATATTACATGGGAACAGCCCTGAGACGCAGTTCAACCTTGTGTCCTCTACAGTGATGTAGTGTGTGTCAACAGGAAAATAACACACGCTACAGGAAAAAAAAAAAGCAAAAAAAAAAATACCTAGATCCCGCAACTTTCTCTTGATGACTGCAACGTTAGAGCTGCAAACATCTTAACTTGTAGCGACTCCCACCTAATTTCGTGTGTCGTTTATTTCCTGGGCTGTGCCAACACGACAGGTGATAGGCTGAAGGGGCAGCATGGAGGAATTAAATGATGAATGGAGCCTGCTGCTAATATCAGTGGCTCTATGCCCAATGCATGTCAGGATGTCTGTGGCTTATTTAGCTACATCAAAGTCATGCGGGAAGTACTGCAACAGGTGAAATCACAAGGAGTCCTTTGAACCTGAAAAGCACATTATGGGTCCATTTCTACACAGATCTCTGTTATCTCACTTATTTCAGAAAATAAGAGGGGGGGAAATAACCATCGCGAAGCGCAATTACATGACCCACACTGTGCAGAGAGCAGATCAGGCCAGATTTCATTTTGTCATGGTGAGTGGTTGCTCATACATATTGCACTAAGCAGAGATTATGTCAATTCATTTTCAACAGGTTTTGACATCACTTCGCAATCAGTGCTACTCTCAAAAATTTATGCAGCTGGATTTGAGCCATCTCCTCAAAAACCTGTGTACAAAGAATGATTTCATTACGCCATAATCTTATTCAGCCCAAACATGCTTTGACTTTGCCTTAAAAAGGTTACCGAAGCTGTATTGCCATGAAAACAAAGCAGTGATCGCTTTGTGTCAGCTGCCAGCTGGTTAATTAGTTGCTAAGTTACGGATAATAATTGCTTAAGTGGACTAATGCATGTGTGATGCTGTATTGAAGTATACTGGCGGTTGTTCAAATGTCTGTGACAGATGAGTCTTTTTAAGGTGTAATGACATCATAAGCTGAAGGTAAAGATTTGCTTTTAATGTTGCCTCTCCCCCTTAAATTTTCAATTCATCGTCATCGTCAACACAGCTCCTGTTAGTTTGTTTTTTTTGTTGTTGTTTATTTCTTCCAAAGCCATGAGGGCACAGTTCCAGCATCTTGAAAGCATCTGCAGATGCAGTGGCACCTGATTACTTTCATCAACTCTTCATTAGTTATGCCTTAATCACAGATCATAGCAGCTGAGGCACCTGTGAGCGAAATGGTCTTAATATGGCTGCTGGCAGAGATGAGCTCTCCAGCTGTTTGCTGCCCTCCAAAGCTGTCAGCCCTCATTTGAGCCAATTGCCCTGTGGAACTCAATAATCAAACCTGTAATAACCTCACACAACCTGGAATGCGCCTGTGTACGGGGGGCCCGGCCGCTGCACATCTCATTTCACTCTTTCTCTCCTGCGGCCAAATCTAAATGTTGTGCAAGTCAGCGTAGAATGGAAACTGGTGGCTGCATGATTAATTTTTGACTTGATTTTTTGGTTTCAGACTTTGTGCCCCTGACTTTTTTTTTTTTTTTCTCGAATTAATTCATATGGCATCGCAATAAGTAAGTGCATCTTTCCAATTTGTTGGAGTCAAAATTTCAGTTCGGGAGCATCGAAGGCTGACACAGAAGACCACATCAAAGCGGTTACTTATAAAACATTACTTTGATATGCAAATTATGTGAAGTTTTAACCTGCAGGTTAGTGATATAGATTACAGGACTGAAATATTAAATTAATAGACTTCTTCAAGGCAGCAATCAGAATTTTATTTCCTCGTACTTTAGTTTAGAGTCTGTTTGTTAATACAACCCACAGTTCTACCTTTCAGTCCTGATTTCTTCCAGCTTGAAGGTTATATGCTCTCAAGATGAGTGTTTGGCTTTGTTCTCAACCCTTTCACAGAGTAATACGTTTCTACCTGACCTGAACCGAACATCGTTGTTTTTCTGTCAAACGCGTTCTTTATTTTTTCACTTTCATATCTTCCCTTTCCTATTACATTTTTTATTTTATTTTTGCTGCCACTATTTGAGGGAACAAAAGCATCATTATGAGATTCTTTAGATTTCAGATTTATAAAACAAGCATATATTTTAGAAAAAAAAAAAAAAAGAACACAGACAGAAATAATCCAAATGCACTAAATTCAAACCTTAATCTGAGAACGTTTTATTGGCAAGAAAAATGGCATTAAACTTTGATGTGATAGAGTTAGCAATAATTATCTTTTATAATAATTAGCAACATTGTCATTTTATGTGCACTCACTGGACACTTTATTAGGCACATCTGTAACTGCTTAACACAAACCGTTAAGTGGCAGAAACTTTATGCGTGTAGGAATCTCGACACTTTCTAAAGCTCAAACTGAGCAACTCAATGGAGATTTAAGAGATTTTGAACATGGTTGTTGGTGCCAGACGGACTGGTCTATGCATGTCGGAAACTCCTGATCTACTAGGATATTATCTTTTACAAGCTTTCCACAGATTTACAGAAAATGGTAAAGAAAATTTCCAGTGAGCATCAGGTATGTGGAGAAAATGCCATGCTGATGTATGAGCTCAGAGAAAAATGGGCATGCTGGATGAAGACAGTGAAATGCAGACAGTAGCTCAAATTGCAACCAGTGTGTGTAGAATACCATATCTGAATGCACAGCAACTTGAAGCGAATCTGCTAGAGCAGCAGAACTCCATACCTCAGACACTCCTGTCAGCCAGGATCAGGAAAACGAGACTGCTTTTCACACAGACTCACCGAATTGAGATGTAACAGATTAGCAAAGAGCTACCATGTCTGATGATGCTCAACTTCAGCTGTGATATTCGGATGGAAGGGTCAGAATTTGGTGTAATCAACATAAAAACACAGATCCGTCCTGCCTTGCAGCAACAGTTCAGACTGCTGCTAATGTATAAAGGTGTTTGGGAGTTCATAGCACACGTTGGGTCTCTTACAAGTTGAACTGCAGCTGGCCTGAGTGTTGCTGCTGTCCATGGCGGACTCCTGATGACCACAGTGGGCTAGTTTTCAGATGGCTGTCTCTTGTCTGGAGGATATCGGTGAAATAAAGTCTTCCTTCAGATGTTCGGTGATCAAACGGCATTGAGGAGTGGATTAGCACCTGTCACATCTCTGCTATGCCTCAAGCACCACGGGTACATGCCAAAGAAATCAGTATTACTCTTTGGCCAGCAATGTCTGACCATCAGCTTATTATTATTCATTGCTTGCATTACTTCTTAGGTTCTTGAAAGCTAATTTTCAGTAAAACATTACAGTTTCAGAGAAAGCCCACTGCTTTGCTGGATGGACATAGGGGAATTTTTCCAGTCCACGAGAACTCCTTGCAAGACGCAGAGTTGTTGCTATGGAGCAAATATAAAAGTACTGCAGACTTTTACTTGCATGTGGACAAGCTGCATGTGCATATTCATCTGTAAATAATCCATTCTATGAATGAACATTAGCAGGAAAAAAGCAATGGTGTAGCTTTTAATGAAGGTAAGCTTTAAGCTGTGCTTACCTAATGGCTGCACCGAACAACCTCTGTGCCAAAGCACACAACTAATTGTGTGTCCTCAGCTCAGTCTGACTGCATGCTCCTCAGGATTTAGCCTTGCAGATTCTGTTTCATAACAAACTGCGTATGATTGCTTTCATGGAGCGAGAGAGATGTAGAGCCCTGAAGATATGTTAAGAACGTGATAATGTTCAATTAATAGGTATAATTATCTTATTGAGCGAGCATTTATTTGATTTAGTATTCAGTTAGAACAATTCACTTGATTTATGGTTAAATATATGCTAAAACTACTTTTTTGTGTATCATAGATTTCTGTCATGATAATACCCCTCTAAGAACGACGCAATGCATGGTGGGAGTTGAAAGTTCATGACTCGTGATTGTGTGCGGAAAAAGAGAAAACTACACGCGTTGTGTGCACAAACCGTGGATTTTGTTTAATGAAGTTGCACAAAAGCAAAGATCTATATGAGTTTTTCAGTTTTTTTTAAGGGTGCAACAGAGGCGACTGCAAATGTGTTTGTTTTCAAACTCATTGCTAAATAATATATACTGCTCAAAAAAATAAAGGGAACATTTCACTTTAATTTTGTGTGTGGCTCCAAATCCAGGCATACATTTGATTTCCATTGATGATTTTTGTGTGATTTTGTTGTCAGCACATTCAACTTTGTACAGAACAAAGTATTCAATGAGAATATTTCATACATTCAGATCTAGGATGTGTTATTTGAGTGTTCCCTTTATGTTTTTTGAGCAGTGTATGTTTGCTTTATAGGTTACCAATGTATCTGTCAGGTGTGATTGCCCATCATAGATATAAAAAAGAGGTTATTTATAATGTTTTTTTTTTAAGTCAACTAACTTTTGAAATGGTAAAACTTATAAGATAAAATGTGATGCAGACTTAGGTTTCATTTTAGGCAACAATTAAGCAGGAAAGAGTCCAAGTTGCATCATATTTGGCAGATAGTCTTCTATCCTCATTAACTTTTATGCTACTTTACACAGATTTCTTTAAATCTTAATGTACAAAGAATTTGCTGCAGTTGTTCATATTAAGCAGCACGGTGCAAATATGCAACTTCACTACTCCGTTTTTGTTTGATGTTTCTAAGACTTGGAAGCACCATCTGCCTTGTCCTTTAGCACTCTTAATGAAAATAGTTTAAAGCCTAAACTTTTCTGAACAGCTTGCCTTTTTCTTCTTTGCCTAACAAGGTGGGTATTTCATTTCACCCGGGAGCTTTCAGATACACTTTAGTCTCCACAGTGTGATGAGGTGCCAAAACTACCAGGAGAAGGTAGCACTGTGGAGAGTCTGTCAGTTTGCCGAGGATCAAAGCCTTTTGCAAAGAGCGCACACACATCAAACGCTGCCGTGCACCGTGTTACCTAGCAACCTGGACCAGGTGGTGCAGAGCTGGAAATATTAAGGCTCACTTTCTTCCTGTTTTCTGCAAGTTTTAAAGGAAATCGATAAAGTCGTGAATGTGTTGTGCATGTTGGAGTAGTGGAGAGGCCTTTCCTCTGCATTATGGCAGACAGCAGGGACGCAGAGAAAGATAAGAGGTAATATTAAAAGCTGTAGACAGTGGGGGGGAAAAAATAAAAAATATGAAGCGGTGACGCACATCATCTGGTGGATCACACTAATAATGCCCAACTGCTGTAAATGAAGTAAGAGCACAGCAAAGTGGGCAAAAAAAAAAGAGCATGTAAAGAAATAACCAAATGTAAAGAGAAAAATGGAAGATCTGTGGTGTTCATACCTCTTAAAGTTTTTTTATTTTTTATTTTTTTTTACATAGGAAAACAGTTTGTTGTGAAGCAGAATCTGCAAGGCTAGCCCAAAACTTTTTACTTTATGCGACAGACGACACAAAGTAGTGAACACTTATGAAGTGGAAGGAAAGTATTTACGGTTTTCCAATTTTTCAAATGAAACTGCTGACAGGACAAAAATATGTTTGTCCACAAATCCGTTTTTTAATGAATGAAAGACATCAGAGATTGTGAGTGAAGGTTGTTGCAAGTCATGCGAGGTCATATTGAAACATGTAGAAAAATGTGCTATGGTCAAATGAGATCTATGCTGAAGTTTTTGACCCACATGCAAAACAATATTCATGTAGAAAAACTCACACTGCACATCCTCCTGCTGTTCTCATAGTGACACCATCATGCTGAAACCTGTCAAAAACTCAGCTACAGTATTACTTATCCATGTTTTTTTTTTTTTACTCCTAACATAAATTGAGATGTCTGGCTGCATTAAAATTCATATTTTATTTTATTTTATATGTAAATCTCAATCTAACAGCTAAATGATTAAAATAGGCCTTTAAAATGGTCAACAAAGCAGGGCACTTTTAAATGATTTTGAATATTTTTAGAAGGATTCTTTATTTCAGCAACTAATTTCACTAAGTGATAAAAACATTATGTGGATTAATTATGCAGATTGATGTTTAAAAACCTTTGTTTCAGTTAATTATGATGATTTCCTGCTTACAGCCACTGAATAAAATATTTGAGAGTAGGATATTACCTCAGACCAATATAAACATGTTTGATACTGAAATTACGATTTAATGAAAAGAATGCTTAACACCTGCCTTAAGGTTAACAGATGTTTTTATTTCCTTCCACTTTACAGTTGTGCCATACCTTATCATAAAATCCAAACCACAGACATGATTTTGTGTTTAAGTAGCAAAATGGAAACGACTTAAAGGAGTATAAAAGCATTTGCAAGGCACTGTGTCTCATGGTCAGTGTGTGATGCAGCTGTTGGTTCCTGTCAGACGGAGACATCACGTTCTGCAAGCAGCTCCACATTTTGATTACAGCACAGCGATTAGGACAGGAGGAAACTGAGGATTCCTGCAGGTATTTTCTGCACAGAACAGGAGGCATCTATACCTCCTGCCACAGGCAACAACTATATCGCATTACTGGCCAAGTGTGAGGTCTTAGCCCACTATGTCAGCCCCCTACTCTACAGTATAAGCCAACCGTGAGGGATTATCACTCTGTCACATTGCTTTATGTGCTCCTTCAATGCACCTGCTGGTGTTTTGGTGATTTAGGCCCACCATTAACACCCCTTTTGTTGGCTCCCAGTCACGCCAAGGCACATTAGCTTTATTTACCTATAAAATGCGACGGTCATTGTGGAGTAAGACGTGAGTGCATGTATAGTCACATAATTGAGCAGCTGGGAGACCACCGAGAGCGACGCCACGCCGCAGCCGACAGAAACAGGTGTATGCTGGGAAATTATTTGATGAATGTGCTCTATGGTGTCGGTGACTGACTGTCCTTATTCAAACAGCAGACAGCTCCTATGGCTAAGTACTGAGGAAACGCATACTGTACATGGCTCACGCAGTCAACCACACACACACACACACACACCGACACACACACACATACACACACACACACACAAACACACACACACACAGGAATGTGAACACAAAGATATGTTAGCATGAGCAGTGCATAATGCCAAGCTCCCTCTGCTTTGATGGAAGATATTTCAATGGAACATTTATTGATTGATTTGGTTTGTTGATCATAACTGACAGGAGAAGCCATCCTGCAGCCTGCCCATGGGTGGGAACGCAGGTATGAGAGATGCTCCTTTTCTGACAATACCGACATAGCCAGGTTAAAAAAAAAAAAAAGGTTGGGAGGACACAAGCCTGCATGTGATAACTTCATTAAGCCACAAGGGGCATAAACAAACTGAGCAACATCTTTCATTTTTTTATGATTTATGAATAGAGCGTGCAGCAAAAGGACAATGGTGGGTTAGAAGGCCTGGTAAAATAAAAACATTAAAAAACCCTGCCACCCCTTGGTGTTTGAGGATAAAGTGGTGGGTCGTGATCTGAATCTCCTCAACGCTCCAACCCCCACATTTTACAAAGGCAATGAAGGTTTTAGCTTTTAAACCAGGTGCTCACCGTCCAAACGCAGCTCTCATCTCTTTCAGCCTGACTGGAGAAGGAAAGGGAAGCTTGCGTATGCTGGCATAAGATCCCAATACCCAATAAGAAAATACAAAAAAATGTCAGCAACAATTGAATTCTGGTGCCATGCTTCCTCTCTGTGGGTGTGTGGATGTTTTATTGTTTTGTTTTGTTTTCTTTTTTTGGCTGTACTATGACTCAGTTGGCACTATCATTTCTGTCCTCTTTTCTTTTGATTTTTTTTTTTTTTTTTTTTTTTTTTTTTAAAACCACAAATTGTTTTTGTTTTTAGGGAAAAAATTTCCCCCAAAAAAATATTAAATTCCCCCC
>NW_015112903.1:130081-158147 GCF_001443285.1 Poecilia latipinna
ATTGTCTTTTTTTTCCCTTTTTTTTTTTTTTTTTTTTTTTTTTTTTTTTTTTTTTGGGTGCAATAAAAAATGGTTTGCATTGTCTTTTTTTTCCCTTTTTTTTTTTTTTTTTTTTTTTTTTTTTTTTTTTTTTGTGCAACATGCAATTGTGTTTGATGTTGCAGGAGAAAGTTTCCCCATGAAAACTATTAACTTCTCCTCTGGCTGAAAGGGCTAATATTGATGAAATGATCAATGTGATGCGAATGGGACATGATGAGGGCTTTTTAAAAAGCGTCACCGACATCGTGGTTTGGGAAACAACAACGTCTGAGCCCTCTTACAACCTTTCAGCGTTTTACTCTGCTACATGTCCCAAAGAAACCAATTACTCCCTTGCCTAAGATTTTCTGCAGCTCAGGATTAGGGCTTTTATCTGTCTTTGGTCCAGGTCAGTAGTTGTTCACGATTTAGCTATTTACTTTCCTTTGTTTTTCTTTAAACGCCTGCATTTCATTGCTTAAACTGAAGAAAATGTGACCTGCTCTTTCTTGATCTCCGTGAACCAGACATGAAAATAAGAAGGAAGCCTATATTCACCATAATTCTGGCCCAGGAAAAAGCCAGAGAGTGGCATATCCGGATCTAAACAATGGCAGGAGATTATTATTATGAAATTATGAAGAGATCTGTTTCTGAAACGCATCACAATCCCACCAATCCTGGTCCACCTGTACATCCAAACAGACTTTGTAGTCAGTTCTCCACAAAAGGCCATCACTACTAGTTGTGCTTTCATTTTGTTAGCTTCCCTCATGTTGTGATTTTGTGACAATGCTTTCAGCTTGGAATAACTTTAACACCGATCCATAGATGGTGGCATCCATTATTACTTCTGCAAACAATGTGTTGCTTTGTGACAATATGTTCTTCTTCTGTGCATGTCAGTATGTGGGAGCCTTAACTATTGCAGAACCAGAAGAAATCTGCAAGGCAGCCAATGCTTTGTCTCGGCACTGCGTGATAAACGTATTCATCATTCTTTATTACTATATGAATTCAGCTATGCAGCTGGGCTCTGTCACTCAGAATTACGTCAAAAAAACATGTTCTTCACCCACAGAGTTTGGGTTTGTCCTGAAAAGGATTGCACTAGTTACAGTATTTACACCAAATCACAGAGAGAACAGTGTAAACACGGCAACTGTTGTTGCTTTCAAACTCTTCTCTGGGGCGCCGGCACCAAACCCTTTGAGGAGAAAAATCTTCTTGATCTGCCTCCATACAGCTGAACTTTCCACTGGGGAGAAACTTCATTCGCATATTTGGCTTCAGCTGCCACAAGCGCTAGAATTATGAGCCAACTATCAGCGAGGCATCTGGCTGGTTGATCTCAGCAGGTGTGTGAGAGCGATTCTAAGTAATCTGTCTTTTTTTTTTCTTGATAAAAGAAATGTATTTTGAGGCAGGTGTTAAAATGTTGTTTTTTTTAACAATGTGTGGAAATAATTCAGTAAAAACATGTTTTAACATAGAAAAACTGTCAAATGTATTTGGTATTCCAGGTAAAGATGTATGAAAAGCATTAAAAGGTAATTAATCTTTTATCGCAGCAGCAACAAAAGACTCACTTGATCTCAAACCAGAAACAAAAACTTAGCAAAGCTGCCTTTATTAAGAAAATATTTATTCAATATTTAAATTATTGGATGTGTGAATATTGCTTTGCACATCATAGCAGTGCGTTCTGCACAAATTGCTAGGCCACTTGAGCATTTCTGTTTGCACCGTCTTGTTGTTTTTATCATTAGCTAATGTCACAGGGTTTTTACGTGATGTAGGTCTTGGGTCAGTGATGGCGATAGAACCGATGCTGTTTTGAGTTGACCTTTGGACCGTTATGCTTTTGAAAGGCCAATCGACGACTCATTTTGAGTCTGCTTATTATTTTTATTAAAGATCGCTTGGTATTTCAAACACTTTCTGGTGCCTCTGGATAAGGGACTTTGGAAGAAAACAGGGTGACAGATCCTTCTCCGTGCCTAACCAGGTACTCTTTGTAGCTTTTTCATTTCCACACCAAACCTGTCTAAGATGTTTGGAAGTCAGTTGTGGTCTCGTCTAACCAAAATCCCACGGTCCCAGTTATAAAGTCCCACTGGAATTGATCTAACTCTCCATATGTTTCACATTAAGGATGGCTGGACAGAAATTTGTTCTTTCTGGCGTTTCTCCATGTGGATGAGATTTAATAGCTGTGCTGGTGTCTCAGCACCACTTCTTCACTGCACTTACTGTATCTGGTGGTGAACTTTTTTTAATTATTGTTTTTGTCTTACTTATTCTCTTCATTATGAATATTAGCAAGATAAAAGTGGACCATTGTCTGCCCTAAAGCCCAATGATTAAAAGAAATTGGCCTGTTTGTCATTTTATATTACTAAAGTAATGTACAAATAATTACGGATCCTAAAATTTTATCAGTTTACACTCATCATAAGTGAATTATAAGGTGTGCCGACACTTGTTCCTGTTTAGTTTGTATTTTTAGAATGTGTGGGTTGATTTTTAATTTTTTTCCCCAATCATTTATAGCAGCAGATTATCGATATGATACTAATATGTGCCTACAGTTTTTATTACGGGCTTCATCTGGATGCCTGAAAACAAACATGCACTACACTTACAAACAAAATATGACTTATCCATGAAAGCTTTTTCAAATACCACTGGTGTCCTCTCTTGCCCTGACCCCTGGGGGGCCTCTTGGTTTAGTGTGCAGTGCATATGGTGAGAGCACAAACCACCACTCCAGACCGCTCCGGGTCAGCCTCAGGCTCTTTAGATGTTTTGCATGCTGCTTTTGCTCTAATCGGCAATAACTTTTTTACAAAGCTTTTCCATAGTTTCTTGTCTTAAGCATCTCTTATTCTTGCTGCGTTAAGAAAAAATAAAAATAAAGGAACATGACTGAAAAACTTTTTCATAAACATACTATTGCATAGACCCAATTTAGATACACGAACGCGGTAAAAAAAACAAAAAAAAAAACATGATTTTCTTAAACATAATTTCTGCAGCATGAAAGCAGAAATGTTTGCAGATTTTCCAAAACATCTGAAAATGTTCTTTGCTGAATTCTTCACAATTTCACAGTTTTCTGTTCAGCTTAGGAACTAACATGCGTCTTTTAGCTTCCAGATCATTTCTTGTTGGAGCCAAACCTCAGTGTTTAACCAGTCGAAGGCAATTTGTTCAAGTGCTGAAATGGGGTCTCTTGTTGCTTTTAGAGCACTTTCTTTTGTTGAACTATTTCAGTGTTCTGAGACTCTTATCTTTTCTTTGCTATTGTACTGAAGATACTGGAAACAATCAGCTCCTTTCTTGGCTGTAAAACATCCTTTGCTGGTTGATTTTGGCCATTCAAACTCCGACAATCAAGCTCAGGTGGGCCTCGTTTTTATTTGAGGAAACAAATCATATTCAAATGCATGTCCTGCTTGTGTTCTCCACTTCATTATGTAAACATTTATGTAAGTTCTTCCTCCATTATGCAAAAGTTTCTGACAAAACATTTGTCTAATTTGCATTTGATTGCTCCAGATATTCTGTAGTTTTGTAAACAGTGTTGAAGTGAAGGCAATTCTGAGCAAAGCTGGCTGTCTTTATATATTGTGCAACACATTTAAGATAAATGGGAAAAAAAGACTGTATTACATGCAAAATGGTATTGATTTATTGAAGAGGAATAAAGATATTCAATGGCAATCTTTTGCTGTTGATGACCCATTTATGTGGACTTTATTCAGAGCTATGAGGACAGAGACTCTCCTGGTATAAAGAAAAAAAATAGAAGTGGAGTCTAGCACATATGCACTTTTTGTAATGTGGTACAAATTGTTCAATTCTTCAAATTCACATCATTCTGCCAGTGTCATCTCTCTTGTAAAGTGCTTTTTGGTACTATCAAGTACAAAATGATTGAAGGCTGCTAAGCTTTGGTCTTGGATCGTCAGCGGCACACTGTCGACCCCACAGAGGTCAGTTTGTTCTCACCTGAACTATTGGATTCAAAGCAGTAAGTGTTTCGTAATGCTGTTTTGAAACACTGAAATAACTTTTCTGTCGCTTGGAAAGAGTGGATTGGAGCAACAGAGCGCTCGAGTCTGGAAGCAGATGCATGCTTCATCAAACTTTAATCACCAGCAAGTGGTGTCCTCTTCTAATCGAACACACTCAAGTCTTCGGCCCAATTTGTGACTGAAGAGTAGGATAAAGTGGAAACGCAATGTTTGACAGCATTTGAATTAGCCGTCATTACACATCGCAGGGATTTTAAATCAGGATGTGCAATGTCACCTCTTGTTTGGATTGAACTTCAAAAACTGGGTTTGTTGACTCCTGTCAGGGCTAATCATGTCATGAACTACATACAGGGATGTTGAGCGGGCTGTTATGCGAGTCTAAAAGTGAGAAAATGAAGGGGATTTGTAGAACATCAAGTCGTGTCAAGTGTTTGAAATATTTGTACTGCCTTTTCTGTGCATCTGTTCTGAATAGCGTGTGTGTGCTGGGATCCGTGGTGTGGATTTAAGAGGGTTCTCGGGTTGGGTGCATTACTTTTGCTGTGATATCAGAGCTTAAGTTACAGAATGATTTGATATTTAAAAGTAAAATCTGTCACAGATTGCCTTATCTGTGTATGAAACAGTGTCAGATGCATAGTTAGACTATGATTTTTCTTTCATTTTGCACACATACTTTTTTGTATTAATCTAAACAAACATTGTCCTTCTATTTTCGATCATCACAAATGTATTCTCCAGCTACAAAATATCCAGCGGCAAAGAACATGCTTAAAAATACTTTTCTTGATTCTTTCTGATCTCTACGTTGCATATGTCACCTTAAAGCCACAGTTTCCAAGGGACTATGCGCACAGTAAAGGGATTTAATAAATGGAAAGATATTAGACGTCCATGCGGATTGATTTGATATATATTGATTCAATCCAGCAAGAGCCGGAGCACTGACATGTCCATAAAAGATACAGCTCACAACAAATCTGATAAAAGTTGTGCTCACACAAGCTCTACATAAGCCACAAGCACTGTGTGGATCTGAGATGCAACATTTACAAGTGCAAAATATTCTTCTGTCCTGAACTGGCTGAAAGTTTAGCCAGTATCTACCAGAACACGACTTGTATCTAATCCCTGCTCTTTGAATGCAGTCTAATAACTGATGCATGTCAGCATAGCTTTTGTTCAAATACAAGAATACGAAGGTAATATTACTTACATAAGTGCAACGATTACTTACGGTGAGCAAATGTTTTTAAACTGTTTAAAATTTGAAGCTGAAACAGTAAAACAAAATGAAAAAATATTAAATATGTTGTATTTGATATAAATTTTGTATAAATTAAATTAACTCCCCAAATTATATATTTTTTGTTGTTTTTGTTTCTGGATAGTAACCTACTCATTTTAATATGAAACCATGGATGCAAAATTTCTTGAACTGCCAGAAAATAAAGGTGAAGAGATTGAAAAACAATACTTCAAGAACTTTGAAGATCAATTTTGTGATGACTTTGGCTTAATGTTTGACAAAGAACAGTCTGGAATTTTGGAGAATATTTTACTTTTCCTATCCTTATTAACTTTATATTAAGTACAATGTTTTCTTAATATTGAAAATCTATATTTTCTAAGGGAGACCTAAATAAAACGTCCCTTTCTATTATACTGTAACCTTCTCTTTTATTTTTCTAAAGGTGTTTTTGGCTCTAGTGGCCTTTATTTTGACAGTTTTCATATAAAAGCCATTAGAGGGAAAGAGAGTTGAGCGAGAAAGGGGGGAAAACATGTGGCAAAGGTCATTGGGCCGAGACTTGAACCCCTGGCATCTGTGTCGAAGGCTAATGCCTCCATATATGGGTTGGACGCGCTACCCCAGTGCAATCACAGTGCCTACAACAACCTTCTCTAATAAAGGCCATTTACCATGTCTAAAATCTCAGAGCAGAAAATGCTCATTGTGACCTGGAACCTTTAGCAGCTGCTTTGCAGCCAGCAGGTGTCCTGTGGCTCCATGATCCAGAATGGCAATAACATCTCTTTGGATGTTTGTTAATTGTGTATGTCTCTAATTGCAACAAAGAGAACAAAGACGCACAATAGACGCACAAGTGCCTCCCCAAACTAGCAAAAGCTCTATGTGCCCTGCCATTCAGGCTGCACAGAGCAAAATAAGCCAAACGGCCCCTTATGACCACGTAGCCACATCAAACAATATCAACAATCACGTCTGCATTATGCAAAAAGTGGGTAAACAACAGGCTGAGGGACAGGAATTGGCTCAACACCAGCTGTCTAATTAGCTTTGTGCTTCTCTTGAAAAGGAAACAAACAGAGAAAGCGGGACGGTCTGAAAACCGGCCAAGCATCGGTTCTAAGTGTTTACTTGCCTTCACATCAGATGGGCCGCTGCATTTCGACTCACACCAACGTGTCAGATTAGACACCAAAATTAGATCCTTACTTGAGTCCCCAGGAGGCCATCGCTGGGCTATTTTTGAAATCACTGTAAAGACTCACTAGAGAGATGGGCAAAATTTACATTTTAATGAAGCCTTATAGCTGATTGCTATTATGTAGAGTTATTCATAGGCGCCTGGGACACACACAGACACAGTGAAACGGTTTAAAACACGTCCTCTTCGCTGCCTGTAGATGCAGCCATGCCCCACTAATTTAACACGCTCCTGTTGAGAGTGCTTGCAGAAATAAAGTGTCCTGTAAACACGGACCGATAGCAGGGAGGACAGAGTGGTGCATTACATGACAAAAAAAGTCTCACCCTGGACTAAGTGGCCTGACAAAAACACTTGGAACAATTTTCCTGAAATCAGAGAGGCTTTGGACACTTTAGTGGACATGATTTGAGACGAAGAAGAAGAAAAAAAAAAAGAAAACATGAGGTGGGCTTTGTGGTAACATCACAGTGACAACTACAGCACTGGGTAGCAGGGGCACTGTGACAAGTGGCACCAATGATGAGCGTTGCTGACGAATTTAGCGCAGTGAAAGGCAACATGTATCATGTCAGAATCGTCACTTCACTGTCATTTAGCAGCAGCCAGCGTGGGAGTGAGGACAAATCCAGACTCCCGCGTCGTTATCAGGCACACTGCAGTCGGCGGCATTGGGCGGCAATAAGTCACGTACAGTGGAGGCTTCTATTCAATAATGGGCAACGACAAATTCCTGCTGTTAATGACATTTCAGTGAGTGACATGAAAGGCGTCACAAAGCCAGCTTCCTGCTGCGGGAAACAAATGCAGCTCGTGTTGCAGGACTTGGTGTGAAACAGAGTCCTGGCAGCCTCAGCGCTGCTTTAAAAGTGATCAGTCCTTGCCTTGTAAGTGGCAGACGATCCTGGCACATCCAGTGCAAGGGACATCTTATCTGCAGACCCCCCCACCCCCACACCGCCTTATCGCTCAGCCCCAGTGGAAACGATTGCCAGGTAGCAGGTTGTCATATGGCACAAAGCCACAGCTCAGCATAGCTTCCCACACCAACAGTAGCTCCCATGTGATAACACATAACACAACAGTATGCTGTTGCTTCTAAGATAGCGCCAAGGGGAAATGTGAGCCCAGTGAAGATTTCTATCTGCCTTATTAAACAGCTGACCTTGACTTTAGGGAAAACCGGATTAGCATGATTTTTTTTTTTTTTTTTTTTAAGACAGTACATGATATTTTTCAGTTGAAATGATGAGCCTCCGTCTAGGGATGGGAGGTCTCCATTGCATACCAGGGTATGAAATGGAAATACCAGGGTACACCACATTAAAGTCTGCCTAGTCAGACTCACGGTGTTGTACAATTACTATGTGATATAAAGCATTTTAAGACTTTCTAACAGATTTCCAACATTAACTCTTAGATTAAACTCTGACATCACTCGTAGAAAAAGTTGCTAATGCTACTGAAGGATTATGGAACCAGCAGGGTTTTTGTATGTTGGCTGCATCAAGACTAAGAAGGACTGATCATAGCTGAAGATTGAATGGAAAATGTATGTTTGTGCCACAGTCATGGTGGTTTTATATTCCTGCAATTTCTGTCTTTTATAGAATCCCCACGATACCCTGTTGGTATGTTTTTTTTGTTTTGTTTTTTCTAGTGTGTTGTCATTACCATTGTCACCTTATTTGCTTTCTATAATTGAGGTCTGCCTTTCTTAACCTCTGCATCAGAATCTCACATAGGCAGGCAGTGACAGCATAGTGCAGAATTTTGATTGACCTTGACTAGCTCTTGTGACTGGGCAAGGGGGAGACCAGATGGTGGTTGGCTCTTACCTATTGGAGCACCGGGTACCAGATGACCCGCAGATGGCCTGAATCTGGGTGACGACTTTAGCAGATACTTTGGTATGATTTATTGAAAGTCAACCCTTGGTCCAAGTTTTTGTGGGTTGACCCATGGCAGTTTCCTTCCACTGTCTAAGCTCTGTTGCTCGACCAGGGGTAAGAAATGTCCAAACATCCCAGATGAAGGAGCAGTTGAGGTGAGTCTTGTGTACTGACAAACACTCACTATGACTTGAGTGGCAGACTCGGCGCACTTAATTCAATTAAGTTCAATTCATTTCTGCAATAATTGTTGTTCTCAACCTGATCATGAAAACCTCATCATCCAGGTCTCTTCAAATACTCATTGTAAATTACTACAGTGGGCAGAATGGATCTCTTGTAGCCATCTGTGAAGCAATGGGCAGATAAAACCTCTGACTGAAGAATTACTCTGCTGGGCTCCTATGTAGTAAAGAGGACGTTCAGAGGTTTGTTCTTCAATGTGTGCAGCATCCTTCAGTTCCAGAACAGAACCAGCCTTCAACAGAATCTGGCTTAGTGTTAGAGGACAGGCCACGCCTCTTACCCATTTTCATCACAGAGCATTTACACACTCTCCAAAACATTACAGATGTGCTGATCCAGAAGTACTTTCTATGTTAAGGTTACGTAAAAAGTTAATGGGACTGTTATCTCCTTTAATTGCTTCATCTGGCCACTAAAGTAATAGTCACTAACATTTGCAACATCTTGCTGCAAACAGTGGACCAGAGCTTCCACAAAAAACAGACTGCTGAGTCACCTCTTCGAGAAAACATCATAACTGTAGATTCCCATCATGTTGGGCTCTTTGCTGATGAAGGTGCATGAAACCAGAGAAAAAAAGTCAAAGTCCTATAGGTGTAACCTATGCATCATTGTAGCTAACCCTCCAACCCTACCTCTTTCTTGCTATAATTTTTTTTTCTCTGTCTTGGATTTTTACCAGTTCTCATTGTTGCTGTTTAACAAATGGAAGGACTCACAGAAAGTCCATTTCCAGATAGGTGTCCCTCCCCTGGCGCAACATAAACACAGACAATGGTTTGGCACTTGTTTGAGGAAACAACACATCTTAGGCCTCCACCGCCTCAGATGTACACAAGGGTTGATGAAAGGATCCAGAGTATGATTGAAAGGATAACTACATCCTCCAAATTGCAGCGTGTGTCAGGTATACATCCATTTCTCCCTCTCAGACAGAAAGAGAAGAGCGTGTAATTTCTGACATTTAGAGGACTTATGTGAAAAGACTTCTTTTTTTTTTTTTATCCCAGACTGTAATCACGTTTCTACCCTTTTATGCATCCCGTAAACATAATTAAACGTGGCTAAAGGATTCCCTTGGCTCATTTACCTAAATTCCTTTTGACACCTTTGGTTTGCAAAGAGCCTCTCCAACAGACCCTTTACCGCCCAGGTTCAGCTCAAATCCATTTTGAAAACCGATAATTGCAGAGTGAGAAGTTCTTGAATAACTCAGCCTCATGGTATTTACATCACTGAATTGAGTGCGAGTGCGTGTGTCTGAGGGAGGTGGAGCTGAATTGGCCTTTCATTATGGGGCTACCTCTCTCTCTTTTTTTCTTTCCCAGACATAACCATTACTGCTCTTTTTCCTTCACCCTCTCCATATCCTCCTTTCCATTCCTCTCTTGTTTTCTCCTCTGCTGTCTGCACGGCGGGCTCCTTTTTTCCCCTCACCGTTAGACGTTATCTCAAAGACCAGATCACCATGGCAACAATTAGTCACATCGTCATCGCCCACACTTGTATTTGATGGCTGTTTTTATTTTTTGAGGGTTTCTCATTGCACCCCTACCTCACTGGCAGATTGCCAAGTAACCTGTTCCGCTCAACGAGGAACAATGTTGCCATCTGTTGGCTCTGTGTGTTTGCACACAAGCAGGCGACATTGACAGAAAGAGGCGAGCACCTCCCCCACCTCGTTCCATGATGACTCATGACGGGCAATCACATGCCAATTAGGACCTTCGACTGCAACTAGTCTGTGGGGCTCAAGTTTGAGACACGTCTCATCTCTTTCAGAAGGTCAGTGCAAACACCACCTTCTTTCCATTAATGAAAACAGAGATGAAACACAAAGATGCTGATTCCCTCTAGATCCACACATACATACACACACACACACACACGCATTTTCTCTCTCTTTCTCCCACACACACACATGCATACACGGAGAATGAGGGTATGATACGGGCCTGACTGGGATAAAAGCGGAGTGCAAGTAGCTTCCTGACAGCTTGGTTAATTAAACATGGAGAATACTTGGGCTTACGACCAGGACTCATACTTATTCATGTCTGCCGTATTGTATATTTCTAAGTGAAAAGAGTGCTCTCTTGCAGCAGGGTACCAGCTAATGTGAGAGATAATATATTGGCTGAGATTTTGGCTGAGCGTTACCCTTGAAATCTTGGACCTGCTTCTGTTCTCCGGAGGCGCTAATTAAGTTTTTTTTTTTCTCTCTCTCTCCCCAAGTCTTCCAGTTAAGTGATGTAATACTTCATACGCACAAATAATTTTCCATTTGGGACAAATTGTTGCTCTTGCAATTTTATTCTGCTTAGTTCAAGTCTTGCCAAGGAAAGGCTGGGAGAAGGTTCAGCTCCATTGTTAGGATTTTCATCATCAGGCAGACATAATTTAAGCACAGAAGGAAAAGGAGCAAAGGCGACTGTTCAGAGTGGTATGATGCAAGATTGGAGGAAAACCAACTCAGTTCTGCTTCAGGCGTTTCAGCACAGAGCTGCAGTTGAGGACCCCTGCTAAAACACAAGCCCGAGGCTACGTATTAATTCAGCTGAGCTGTTTAGCAAGAGGTATAATTCACCTGCTTTGCAGTTGAGATTCACAACAGAGCATGTCCACTGGAGCTACAATGCCATGCACAATGACTCATGCCCTTTGAACCTTTTCACTTTCTTCACTTTACAACCATGAACTGCTGCATATTTTATTGATATTTGGTGCGATTGACAGTTACATAACGATGCAGCAAAAAGGACATGTGGTTTTCACTTTTTTTTCTAAATCAAAATCTAAACAACATGCCATGATTTGTATTCATCCCCCTTTTATAAGATGCTGCATTAAATCAGTGGCAACCACTGATCTTCAAAGGCCCCCTAGTGAGTAAAATTATTCCAGTTTATTTAAAGTTATTCTCTGCATGAATCCATCTGTTCTTTAGAGGTCTCAGCGTTTAGTAAACTTTAGTAAAATCCCAATATTAGTAAACCAACAACATCGTGAAGACTTAAAACACACAGCAGACAATTCAGGGATTAAGTTGTGAGATAGTTTTACAGCTGTTAGAAAGTTAATATCTGGTCTTCATAGAAAAGTGGCAAAACAAAAGCCACTGTTAAATTCTTATTTGCCACAAACCTTCTATTGGACGCAGCAAAGCTGTGGAAATGAGTAACTGAACACCCATTTCATACAAAGTATATACTGTTCTATTAAATGAAATTGCATTAAAATAGATTTAAGTTTGCTGTACCACGATAAATGTGAAAAGGTTAAATGGGAATTAATATTTTTGTCAGTAACTGTGGATGTGTCCATGTTACACCACCAGCCTCTGGCAAACAGGGCTGTTTGCTTTCAGGTCTTCATTAACAAAAGGGAAAAGCTTTCCAGTCCTTGGACCATAATGCTCTACTATAGCTTGCCAGGCATTGGGAAACAAAAGAAACAATCAAGCTGCAGATGCTCATGCTTTCAGATATAATGACTTCTTTGGTTTTGCTCAGTGATTCTCATCAAAGCTTTCACAAATAAATATGCAAGATGCAAAAACAAAGAAAAATCAACAGACATAGCAGAAAATGTAGGTATATCTACATTTCTTTTTAATGTTCTGTATCCCACAGTCACACAACACACGCAAACACACACACATCCTTGTACTGCTATACCAGTGTTTCTCAACATCGGTCCTCACGCCCCCCCCTCCTGCCCTGCATGTTTTAGGTATTTCCCTTCTGCCACACCTGAATTGTATCTCTGGGTTATTAACAGGCTTCTGCAGTACTTGATGGTGATGCAATCATTTGAATCAGCTGTTCTGGAATAGAGGCACATCTAAAACATGCAGAGCAGCGGGGCGGTGAGGACCAGAGTTGAGAAACACTGTGCTATACAAACAGGACTCTGTATTGATTTCCTTCATTTTAGAAATGGCAGACATTTACCATAATGCTAATCAATACCAAACAATGCCTAACCTTAACCTTAACCAAAATTTAATCCATGCCATACCTCTAAAACTAACTATTCGAGTGCAGTAGAAGTGCAAAAAGGTGAGAACCAGAAAAAAGGTCCTCATCTTCACAAAAGACCTTCCTATGTTGGACAATATTGTGATTCTGGTCCTCTCTACATAATAAATACAAGTACACATAGACACACACAGCAATTCCTCTTGGTTTTCATTTTGATTCACAATGCTTTCTATTTAATTTACTGTCAACTGCATTGCATTTGTTAACTTTCCTCTCCCAAGTGCTGCTATTTTTGGCTGCATGTCATAAAACCCTGCCATGAGAAAATGATCCCTCCAAAAAACCCTGGCTCAAAGGGCTGTGAAAATTCCCTGCATTTGGTGGTGCTTTGCAAATTAATGCAAACACCTCATCTCCCTTTATTATTTATTCATTTGGAGCAAATGTTTTTCTCTGCATTCACGTGGAAGCTTTGCCTTTACCCTTCAAAGGACAAAGCTACAGTAACCCAGGTGTTATTTCCACCATAAAAGGGAGCAAAAGAAACAGTTTGCTTATGTTTGCACTCCATATGCTGTCTCGTCAACAACCTGACAAAAAACATTATGACATGGAGAGATAAAACACTTTTTGTGTTGCTTTTGTGTCAGACGCCTCTTTTTTTGCCTAGCAGATTTGCATAACGTTATAGGGAGATTAATAGAGCAGAGAGGATGCTTTACCTGTTGATTCACTGCCAGTCAAAAACGAGACCAAGGCAGCTTTGAGATTTGTTTGATTTAGGGCCCCAGTGTGAAAATACTCAGATCTTTAGGAACACATTTTACAAAAAAAAAAAAAACATGTTGAAGATCTTATTTTTGCACATTTAATGAGCTCTTATTTAAATCACCATTCTTAAGCAGCAGTGTTTTCACCCATTATCCTCAGTAACACATCACAGCAGTCATCAGACCTGACGCAACGGCATCTAATTAAGCAGGATCGAGATCCTGACAGACTGCGTTTATTGTTTAAGCCTTTCCCGAACATTTAAATGTCTGTCGCGCCAGACTGGATTGATCCTCTCGGGTACATTAACCTGTCAATGAACGAGGTGCTGTGCATTATGATTAAGCACATGGAAAACATCCACGTTCTTAGCTCAGAGGTCAGAGAGAGGCAGCTACAGTAAACCACAAAAGCACAACAATGAGCTGCTTCCTGGCATTAATATTCATGAAATGAAGCCCATGCCATGTGTTGTTTCTTTCAGGAAGGAAAGAAGATACCAGGGGCACATCTGGGCAGTGTGTGTGAGTCCAAGGTATCGATAAGGACGCATTGTTACATAAATGGGGGGAGAGGACAAGGAAATAGCCAGCAGCAAAGATGTGGCGTAATTAAAGTGCATGGGGGGTGTCAGTGGGCTCCTTGCCACATTTGCCATTGACTTTCAACCAGATGAGGAAGGTCGGCAACAAGGTGTTTAGAGCAATCTCTGCAAATTGTTGGACTGAGGCTTGATAATCTCCAAGGCTTTAATGGATCTCAGATCTGTTTACCAAGTGAGTGCACCTTACAAAGTCATTTGGCAATTGTTTTACCCTCTAACGTAATAACAGAACTGGAATTGGCTTTTTGATCAATGACATCAGTGGTTAAGTTGATATATTCAATAAAAGCAACAACCTTGAGCCTGTTAGAGTTACTCCGCATGTTTCTATGCGTGTGTGATTGAATTAGAGGGTGAGACTGTAAAATACTCCCCAACTTTCAAACCGAATGCATTTGTTTCAGTTTTCTCCTCAGTGTCTCATTAAAAATGCTTTGAGGTTGTGTCTTCTCTGCAGACTGACCCATGCAGTGCATCTTGGGTAAACATTAACATACAGTACCGAGTGTTGAATGTTTATCTCAAATGTCCCAGACATTTATCGTCAAAAGTAACCACAATTAAAAACAGCTGAGGGGATGTTCTTTGAATAATAGGAAGGATGAGCAGAGTAGTGCATGGAACAAGCTTTGCTGTTCTACCATGTGTGAATTATTTTCGTTTTTGTACTTTTTTTTTCCCCTTTTCTTGACCAAAGTAGGACAAGAACAGCAACTTGACTGCACAGGAAGAGCAACCCACCATGGTCTGTCTCAGAGACTACAGTTGTATCCGAGTGCTGTAAGGTTTCCTCTGGTCTCCGTTTAGGGATTAATGGTTGAATGGATTAGACATACCTGAAGACTTAACCAGCTGCAATTTTCACTCTTGGTACAATGCTACAGCTTAAATTTAATGCCTTAACAAAGCACTGAAGTCATTGCTCAGGTGATGATCTAACATTAATGTCTCTTTTGATATAGGCAACTCATTTGTCAGACATTAACAGGTACGTAGGAAGACATGTTTTCCCAAGAAGAAATGCATCCTCAAGCCATTGACATAAATTGTACTTGCTAGCTTGGTGGATCATTTTAACAGAGCAGCATCAGCACCCCCACCATACCTGTGTTGAGGAATGTAAATAATGAAAATAATTTTTCATCCTTGTTATTGTTTCATCTAATGAAAGAAATCGCTGAAGTTTCAGAACCTGACCTCACCCGGATAGAAGACATTTGAGATCATTTAGTGGAGACTTTGTTCCAGGCCTTCTCATCCGACATAAGTGTTTGATGTCAAATGAGCTTCTTGAAGAGCAATCAAAAATTCCCGCAAACGCACATCTAAAACTTGTGGAAAGCTTTCCCAGATGAATCTAAAATGTTTGAGCTGCAAACGATGGCCTGACATCAAATAAAGCCTTTGGATTAAAAACGGGATGTTACTCAAGTTGGCATGTGCAAAGTCATATACCAGTAAGACATAAAGTGGCTTAATAAGGATTACCTCAGGTGCTAAAAAAAAAAAAACATTGGTGACATATGATCAATAAAAAATATAATTTGTTTTAGTGCATCAGTGCATCGTGGCATGGAGACAATCTGCCTCTGGTTCTACTGAGGTGTGATGAAAGCTCAGGTTGCTGTTTTGCCGTCTTTTAGTTCATGTCTATCGTTGGGTCTGGTGTCCCAGCTTTTCCTCTTGAGAACATCCCATAGATTCCAGGTGCTTCCACATAAAATGCATACTTTACTTCAGTGGTTCCCAAACTTTTTCTTCTGCNAAAGGAGTTCAGAGTGAAAGGCTTGCGAATGTGTTCATATTTCTTGATTTTCTTTCACATTTTCACAAATCTTTAATATATTTATTAGTATTCAAGGAGATAGATCAACACAAAATACTGCATAATTGCGGAAGGATAATGATATTTTGCTTTACTTTAAAAAAAAAAAGTCTGAAAACTGAGGATTGCATCTGTAATAAGCATACTTTACTCTGAGTCCCCTAATGAAAATCTTCAGGAACCGATGTTTGCAACCGTCTAACTGAAAGACCAGTCGTCTTACAATTGGACAGTTGTATCTTCGATTCCAGCTTACTCCTTTGCCAAATGTCAATGTGTCCCCGGGCAAGGCACTTAAACCTAAGCTACCTACTGTTCAGCATATAAGTGTATGAATGGGTGCACATTTGTGAATATTTAGGTGAATTTGGCTATGGTGTCAAATGCTTTGTGTGGTCAATATGTATAAAAAAAGCCAATCCATTTACCATACAGTCCAATCCCTTTATTAATTTAAACACATATGTTAACTGAGTCCACACCCATGTAATTCAACCGAGGTATACCAAGCTATTGTGTGAAGGCCACAGATGTTTCTTATTAGCAAAATTAACAGCATTATGAAAGCCAAGAACACCAGACAGGTTAGGAATCACATAGGGATAAACTAACGTCAGAGTATTAATCACAGAAGTAGCTAAGAACGGGTGCAGAGATCCACATCTAAGACTAGATAATCTTTCAAGTGGACAGCTACTCGCCATTCTCTCCACTTCACAACACTTGGCCCTTCTGGAAGAGTGGCAAGGAGAAACTCATTGCTAAAGAAATACCATAAGAAAGCTCTGTTAAGCTTGACTCAAGTCATGTAAGGTACAAAGCAAAAATGTAGAAGAAACATGATGCTGATGATGCTCTAGGAATGCTTTTCTCCAGCAGGCAAAGGAAGCTGGTCAAAATGATGCAACGATATAAAGAAGCAATCCTGAAAGGAAAGCAGTTAGAAAGGAGCGATCGGGAGCTAACATGGAAGGATTGAGATCAAAGCATATTCATTTGTTAGAAAATCCCAGTTTGGAAGTTAAAGTTCAGACCTAAACTCAATATCTGTGACAAGACTTTGAAATATTTGTTCTGACACTGTTCAGAAAATCTGACTGAGCAGTAACAACTGCGCAAAGAAGGCAAAACTTATTAGCTGTATAATTGCATAAAAAAGGGGTTCTACAAAGTGAACACAAATGAACACCCATTTACGATTTCCATGTACTTTTTAGTGGTCTATCACATAAAATGCCAATAAAGTACATCAAAGGTTGTGGCTGTAATGTGAAAAAAATGAACAAATACAAAAGGTGTAAATACGTTTGTAAGCACTGTACAATCAAGCTCAAGCAAGTCAGTAAATAGAGTCTTGGTCTTAAAAAAAACACCCAACCAAGGCTTGGGCCATAGTTTCTTATGGTCACAAAATTTCTACTTTGAGTCACAGTCATTCATATGCACCAAAGTGTTGTGGCGAGAGTCCACTGGCAACGTGTTAATCCAATGCTAAATTGCTGTGGGATTGAGTGGCTGCATAACAGAGCAGGTCGTTCCTCTTTGTCTCTCTCTGTTTGCCCGTGTTAAACTCCCTCCCCTGCCCTCATCCATCCTTTCATCCAGTCTACAGCTTTGTCCATCTATCAATCTGCACACTTTGTCAGAGCCCACTCCATCCTGAAATAACACAGGAGAGAAAGCTAGGCAAAGAGAGAGAATAATAAAGCACAAGAGAGCTTCAGCTGGGACAGAAAAGAAGACGGACACAAGTGGCCCAGCCTATGATCCTCATCGCCAGGGAGCTTTTCACCTCCCATCTGCATCAGAGCTGATCTGCTGACAGAAGCCCTGATGCGCTTCGCCTTCTATTGCACAGGCTAGCAGAAACACTAATGTCCTGCTCCACCCTACCTAGACCACTCACCTCAAACAGGCAGCTAGCAAAAAAACTGCTTGGAGAAGGCCAGTATGGCTAAATGGATGACAGGAGCGAGAAAGCTAAATCTGAGAAAGATAGCCAGCGTGATAAGTAACAGAAGCATTAGCAAAATTTTGGAAACAAGTCAGAGAAAAACTAACAGCAGTTTGACTTTAAAAAGAAAAAAAAAACTGCTCAGAGTTCTCTTTGCTCAGAAGCAAAATGGCTTGTTGTCTGTGTGTGTGTGTGTTTATTTTTTTTTATTTTTTTTTTTTTTAACCACTGTGAATCAATAGAAATCATGGGGAGAAAATGTCTCCTCAATTAAGCCTTGATCAGCTGCATGTCAGTGGTAGTTTGGAGGCGGAGCAGAGTTGAAGGGCCCCATTGACCCAAGCTCTCACTCTAAGTGAGATACAAATAAGTAGGGATTTTTTTTCCCCCTTTTACACACATTTACTGCCAGCACAAATAGAGCAACTTTTTTCTAAAGTAAAGATAACTCTAGAAAATGCAGCTTATTTAGTATATTTCTTTAGACATCATGTATATTCCAGGGTTGTGAAAGCAAGGCATTGTTACAGAGAATGTTGTCTAAGGAAAAAATAATGTACTGGTGGTAGTTATAGGACCCAGTGGCACCAGTGCATGGCAGCCTTGCTTCTATCAGAGTGTGGCTACAATCGAGTAGCTTACCACTATCTGTGTGAGAATGCATGTGTGTGTAAATGGATGAATAGCTGAATGAAGTGTAAAGCACTTTGAGGTTCCTGTGACTTGATAATGCGCTATAAGAGTCCAGGCCATTTATCATTTTAACGTTAAGATGGATAAGTAACTCACTCTACTCTCACATCTGAGGCAATGTAAACAGAGTACACCAAATAATTTTCTTCAAACTTTACTCCACCTTCAAACTTAAGGAGGTAAAGAGCGAGGAAGCTTTGAGCAACATGGCAAAATGGCAGAAATAATAAAGAACCAAAGCATATCCTTAAAAAAAACTCATTCTAAAGTCCAAACTGAATATTTACAAAACATTTGTCTTTTACTCTATTCGCTCCTTCACTGCCCATAAGCAAGTTTTTGAAAACAGTTTTCAAAGCAGAAATTTTCTGTGGATTGTAAATCTGGAGATTTTTTTTTTTTTAAGTGATAACAAAATAGCCATTCTCTTTCTGTCCTAGAAACCACAACAACAGTAAAGTGGTTGTTATACTTTCCTCTCACACCTTTCTTCAGTTGTCATGACTCGCTTTCCATTTAACTTCAAAATGTCAGGCAACATGCAATAACTGGCGAACTTTGTGCTTGGGTGCAGGCTGTGCCATTAATCGGCTCACTACAATAAATACTCGTGATTATCTGTCTTTCCTCTATTCATGGTCATCTATGCTGAGACCTCTCCCAGTACAACTTGTAGATAATAGGCCTCAACAAATAAGTCCTATTTTCTAAGTCAGGTCTGTTACAGATGATCTGTGCCTGGAGAGTCCTGTTACAGCAGGAAAATGAAAATGTGCATCGACAAAGAGGAGCAGGACAAGCACCTTCAAGGCAGGCAAGACAATCTATTACGACAGAGTTTTTTTCAACATCTTGATTTTCACCAGTTTATCAGGTCCACAAATAACCTCACAAGGGAGGCATTTCTGATGGAATGTGATTGGATTACACAGAGACCTAACCATGTGTGATTGGTTTAGCTGAAAAATATTAAATTCATATCTAAATGGACCGGGGGTCGATAATATGTCTTATGCTCTGAAAAACAGGGAAAAAGATTGGTGGGGTGGGGGTATGAAATTAGAGGATTTGATATTTCATCACTCATTTCATACTTTAGTGCAGCGTGGACACTGATACTAATGCACTGGAAGGATATGGTGCTGACAGCACACAAACATATTCATGTCCAATCACATCTGGCTCAGAAATCCTTCCAAACTAAAAATAATCTATTCCTAAAAGTTGAAGCAGAGGTGGGCGTGTTCTGCTGAACTTATCGTCAGCAGTTCTGAAAAGAAAAAAATAGTCATGACCAAAAGGATCCAAAATCGCAATAAAACTTTAAGAAGGTGGAAAAGGTTTTAGAGATCCTCTGTGTAGTGTCTCATGTGCAGGCCACACCATTAAAAACAGGAAGAAAAAACATAAATTGATTTTTTTTTGTTGCTGTTGTGTAGAGGAAATATGGGGAAAAAAATGCTCAGAAGTAATGAAAGATTGTTTATGTATTCTGGCATGAAATGGGGCAGTGTTGTGAGGGCGACAGGCGCGAGGAGACAGATGGACGGGACTGACAGCCCCGTATTCATCCTGCACGCCCCAGCGGCCGGACTGCTACTGGCGCTCGACAGAGCAATAAATCACCAGCTCTCCACTCTGTACCTACAGCTTATTACATCCAAGATGACAAATAAATAATAATCCCTGTCATGCCAGCCTTTGCTCAAGAATTGAGCCAGAAACCTTTTGCTCATCACTCCTGATCTTAAGTGAAAACACTAGAACAAGGGAATTGAAGGCCATGCTTTACTGAGCTTATGAAAGTTGGAGTAAAAGAGAGAGGTGAAATAAGGGAAAGCGAGACAAAAATGAAGGGAGAGAGAAAGCCCGGCATGGAGACTGATGTGACTGCTACAAAGCCCTTCTGAGTGTGAAAGGAAATGATCCAGCACAGAAAGGAAGAAAGAGTGGAAGTGAAAAAAGCGGGGCAGATGAGAATTGCCCTTGTGCTCTGAAGGATGAGTGTTGCTCAGTCAGTTGAATGGGACTCTGGAGAATAGAACAAATCAAAAGCCTTCATCGCTAAACAGGATCGGGGAAGTGGCAGCAAATTTGCAATCCAATGCTTTGACTACTGGCTACTACAGCAAGTGGTGTAAATACGATAAGAGCAAAAGTGAAAAGAACATGTCAACAGGAAAGAAAATAAACAATGGAGCGTTAATCTATAAGCGTTAACGTAAGAGTATTTTTTTTTCCAACTGAGTCAAATAAGAAGAGCCGGTAAATGATGAGAGAATGTCTGTATGATTTAAATTTGTTTTTTATATGGAAAGAGCTTATTTAATGTGTTTTGTCTGATTTATTATTCATTCTGTCTGAAATTAACACACCGAGCCACACCTTCATTTACGTGCTTTTGCCCAGGTCACTTTAAACTGTGCTCAGGTCTAATCCAAGTAACTCTTATCCCCACAAGTGGCACCCCTGAATTTCCAAAACATAAGTAAATTATTACAGTCAAGTAATAATTTAAAGTTGCAAGAAATTCTACAATTAACTAAATTTGAATACTGACTGTTAATGTGTCAAACTATGAATGTGAATCTGCTTTTTGTTCAATAGAGTGATTACATATTTAAAAAAAGATGAATGTGAAAGCAGTCTGAAGAATCTAAGAGTTGTAGAATCTACTTTGTAGTTTAGCTGTTATCTCACATCTACTTCTGATTGGTTGGTCAGTCCCCACATGATGTTCATTTATAGCTTTTGGAAAGAAATAAAACAGTTGGTCAGACATTTACTAACATTGGAAATCAGAATCTGCTAAAAAAAGGAAAAAAATAATACCTTAGATTCCCTTTGTTCGTCTACTACCCTTTCAAAGAGTACAAACCTAATCTCTTAAACAAGCCATAATATACTTAGTGCAGCTCCACCATAAAAATTAAAAGTCCTCAATTACAGCGAATGAAAAAGCAACAGGGTGTAGTAAATCAAACACGTCACTTTTGCCAGCTCACTCTGCTTGGATACTGCATTGGCCTTAATGTTTGTTTGTGCGCAGGTGTGTGTGTGTTGCTGTACAAAGGAAATACGGGCCTCTGATTAAAGAGTGCACTGTCATAAAGGTTACTGAATTGCAAATAGTCCTCTCAATCTTGCCTGTAATGGTGACTGGTTCTAGGAAAGGGAGAGACAGAGCAAGTGTGTGTGGGTGTGTGTGTATAAAAGAGCCCGACAGTGGGAAAAGAGAGAGGTGCTGCCATGTTAGGAATACAAACAGGGTGGCTGAGCCAGTCCCCAGTCTCAGACTAAGTCCCAGCCCCTTCACAACCGCCACAAGAGACATTAATCACTAGATCACCAAGGCATGCTTAATTGCGAGTTGTATATCATGGTGAACAGAGTGGCTAAAGGGGGAAGGAAACTCATTATTTCGGTTTGCTGGATGCAGAGCTGGGTGCGCCTCATCTGGACTCTACCACCTCTTTCCCTCTCTGTCATGGTACACCTGGGACCAGGCTCAACGTGACAAGGAAAAATGGACTATGCAGTCACCTCCTAATTAATATAGCTCTGCCACCACTGTTGTACTACTAAACACATTCACAAGTGATCATAAACCCACTTAGACAATCATGCATGCAGATCAGCCTTGGCTACAGGTTAAACACGACTGATGCATGGAAAATTGTCTATCAGCTCCATACATTCAAGATATTTGGTTATCGCTTGTGATTCTGCAGGTCTAATAGCAGTGGTAACTATAAAATGCCTCATTTTGAGCTAGTATGCTTTGCACAGTCATTTGGCCAATACTGTAATCAAGGTCAAAAATGCTTCAGAGGGACACTTTTAGAACCAAAAGAAAAATGAAACCAGCCCCCAATGGCCTCTTTTGTTTAGATTCTTGAAGTGCTTCTGTAGGCAGTATGCTAATGAGCAAGACTTGATGAATGACTTGTAATATTTCCCAGACATTTTGCTTTTCCTCAGAAGTTTGCCAATCTGATGCAGCAAGAAGATAATAAGGCACACTCTGTCATTATATCAATTTTTGTTGCCCAGATATTTCCAGCGATGTTAGCAATGACGAGCAAAAAGCAAATGAACCAAGGGCATAGTCTGGCACCATTGATCAAACACTGTCATTTGGTCAGGGAGGCAACACAGAGAGAGGGACACACACAAAACACGGCATGTAATATTCTGTCTTTACAAGCACACACGTGAATGAATGCACAAAAATAATTACATAAATCCCCCACATATCATATTACAGTGAAAAACAAACACAGAAGGAAGGAAATATATATATATAAATAAATCACTGTTTAAAATAAGGGCAATTTAGATATTCATAGAAATACAAATTGCATGTTTTTAACTAACAAAATGCACAGTTTGACACTTAATGACTTAAAAAGACATTCAGATGTTGCAGATTTAACAAGAATCAAAACACCAGCTAATTAATTACTACTGCAAAAACATTTGGTTCATTCAGTGACGCGTTCTTTTTATCGTAATTAAACTGGCTTTTAATTTAATATGATAAACATTTATGTAACACTCCAAGTGAAATAACCATGTTTATTAACACAAAATAAACAAAAAGGATGTAAAGAGGCATGTAGAAAATCCTGAGTAATTATGCTCAGATTTGGATAAACATATTAGCTCATACTTTGAAAAAAAATCTATGACTGCCATGTTCCAATATATGAAGTTTACTTCTTTTAAATGCAACATCAATTTGCTTAAGCAAGAGTAGCAACAGTTCATACATTTACTGAATTTTTTTTATTTTTACAGATTATCTCATCTTATTATACCATAGTGTCACAACATAGCGACAGTTTCAACAAATATGTTAAAAAATGTGTTTTTCTAAAAGTCACATACCGCAGCTTTTAAGACAGTCAAAATAATTAAGACATTTTACATTGCCTTTAGCATCCTATATTAGCATCGGGAGGTTTTTAATTTAACACCAATTTTGATAAAGATTGCCAACATTTCAAAATCTAGCACATTAAAAAAAAGACAGAGGCTGAAATTTCAAAATGATAAACAGACCAATTTGGTTGCAATCTTTTAAACTTCTAGTTATCTGCTGTAAAAAGCTAAAGGTTAGTTTTCCCCAATGCCAAACAACAAGTGTTGTTTGGCAGTCAACACCTTTTTGATTTCAATTTAAACACTTCATTGGCATTGAAAATAGTTGACTTTCAGTCCTGTTTCCTCAGTAACTACACCCAAGAGTGTTGTGGTAGTGCAACCTGGTAGCACTAAAGCATTTTATCTTCACTGTACAGAAAAAAATGATGGTTGTGTTTGAGAGGACCTGACCAATGGTTAGGGCAGGTCAAACTAAAACCGGTCAGATTCCAATTCCCTGCCAATAGTTCCATGTATTGCTGGTTTGGACCCCATATTCTTTGTTTCTAAGCTTGCAGTAAAGCAACTATCAAATGCAACAATTCAAACCTGAAATGATTGCTGAAAAGATTTCATTATGCTCCCATTAGTGTTAACTTACCAAAAAAGGAATTATACTTGTATAACTTATGGCCATATGGGTTATAGCTGCCACAAGAAATGGTCAGAAAACTTTACACCCCCCACCCCCATTAGCCTTAGGTTATTTGCTCAAGACTTCCTGACATCAAGAGCTTTGGCCACTCCTCAAATTTAGCTGTTTGCTCCCAAGTTGTAAAAACTGCAAGACCTAATAGCCAGGAGGACCATTCGTGGATAGATAAAAAGGTCAAACAACCACTTCACAGTTGGTCAAAAGGTGATGGTAGGATTCCGTGAAGAGGTTGAAAACGTAAGAGCAGAATGCCTGCCTGCAAAGTAGTCACAGAGAGGTCAAAGTGCGGAGAGAGTTCATGGAGCCAACCAGGGGTGCCAAGGGGAGGAGTGAAACAACAAAGGAAGAACAACAAAGAATGCAATAACCAACATGCAGGGGTTTCCTTCACCTTAGATTTCCTCCAATTAAGGATGCTGGGATGGGAGGTGGAAGGGATGAGCTTAAAACAAATGAGGTGGAAGTTGTTGCCCCCCCCTCAACATCACACAAGCTCTTTGATCTGCAAGTTCCTTGGAATACAATGTCAATTGCTGATAACATGTTACCAAAACAATGTCAAAACTGCTCCATTTCAGATAAAAAAAACAGCATCTTTCCAAGCAATCCGTTATGTCAAATCTACATTGCCAAAACTTAAACACTTTCAATTTTCCTTTTAAAGAGATTCACAATTAGTTGCATTGATGAACCTTTTTTGAGAAACATATATTTCAGATCCAAAAACAGCAAAAATACTCACAGCTACTTAGTTTTTATAAATTTCAATAAGATATTGTCACAAAGACTTTGCAATGATGTCTACGCTGTGATGCACTCTGGGTAGATGACGTACACTTTGTCCTATAGCGTTAGCTCCATCCAGCTAGAACAGTAATTTTTTGTGCAAGAAGAATCGTTAAAACTTTTCAATTTGAACTAGAAGGTAATGCAGAAATGGGGGAATGAAAATGAGGAGGAACAAACAGATGAAGAGGAGAGATTTGAACAAAAAGCTGGTGGTGTTGTTTCTGCTGCTTGCTGATTCCAATTTGACAATATGCTGCAGAGAGTTCCAGTTTCTAACTCATACTATCACGGTAAGCATATGGATCAAAACATTTTCTCAGCCACATTAGAATGGTATGTTACAAAGTTGTAAAGATGCTTCATTGTCACTTTAAATATCAATCCATTAACTTCCAATTTGTTTGAATTTGCACTGTCTTCTGCTAGTAGTGTTAGATCTTGCTAAAGGTGTTAGCTCCACCTGATATAGAAAACAGTAAATCAAAAGTCACTTGTTTGTTTCAACAGATATCTCAGCTCCACTCACAACTCTGCAAGTGTATATGATGGACATATGAATAAATGTATCTGCCATACAATAATATTGCAAATCTACTTCAAAGAGGCAAATGTCACTGAAAATTTACATTAAAATCTCAAAATGAAAAGTGACATTAAATTGATTTAGTTGAGAACAATTCCCTTCAGGTCATTTGCACAGATTTACTTCCCAGTTTTCAGAAATAAATCTTACAGATCACTATTTAACTTTATTTTAAAGAAGACATTCACACAGAAAAGCTATATTACTGGGAACTGTGCCCAGCAGTGAGAATACCACTTTCAACATGTTATTAAATGAAATGCATCAACAGAAACGGCACAATGGCCAATTGACAGAGTTCCAAGATGCCATAAATCCTTCATTACCAAACAAAACCTGCCACACACTGCGATGTTTGCAAGACAAGCCATACATTCCTCGCAAGTCGGCCAGGCCTATTTTGCTAACACAAGCAAACATCAGGTAACTAAAAGTGGGGGTAAACATCATTCTGCAAAACATCGGAGCTGTCACTCATGGGGAAGATTGTCCCCTCTGATTAGAAAGAAAGTAATACTGGCTTAGCAGAACTAATATTTGCATGACAGCTGTAAATCACTCACACTTTGTTTAACCACGTTAGTCCCTTAGAAATAATAGAAAAAGTAATGCAACTCTGCCTGCCAAGTGCCATGTCTGTCCTGAAAAGGGTACCACAAATCTATTGTAATGGGCACAGACACTGCAGTAAATTAATCAGACATCCTAAAAAATTCTGCATAATTCAGAAATATACAATTTATTTTTTGTTTTGCCATGATTTTTGCCATTAGTGTTACTTTCAGTGGTTCCCAAACTTTTTCTTCTGCGCCCCCCCAGTGGTTTCCAAACATTAATGGGGTGATCTGGCTTTCCTTAAAGCTTTGTGTTAAGATTGGAGATGGTTGGATCAGTTTTGCTTTGATTGAAAGACATCCAAGAGCCAAGTTGGAGACCAAGAAAATCTGTCACAGACTTCACTGTTGAAATGATGGAGGCTTTTGTACTTTGACCACCTTGAATTGTTTTAATATTCATCTTCAAATTGTTTGAAAGGTTTAAGCATTTCTAACTCAACTGAAAAGACACAATCATGAACGTTCATGCGTAATGGTGGGTGTAGTATTATGGTTTGGCCTGGCTTTACTGCTTCAAGAAAACATCTGGCCAGCATTTCGTGACCTTAACCTCAAGCCCTCTTGGACTTTAATGTCCAAAGCACATCGTTCCATCTTTGGATGGTTTAAAAACGCAAAATGTCCACGTCTGGACCTCATCCTGGTTGAGATATTGATGCACGATTTACACAGACTATTTATGCTCATAAACCCTCCAATGTGAGTCCAACTGGAATAGCTCCTCTGAGCACGCCGAGCCAAAAGAAAAAACACAGGTAACAGCTATCTAGGGCCCAATCAGCTGACACAGGAAAGAATCGCCTTCGTCACAAGAAGCGATCATAGTGTCATGTTTAAAACCGGAGTTCAGATTTTGACTAAAACTGTGTATTCAATGAGAATACAATGTTGAATAGAGTCGTAAGCTGACCGTCTCTTCATGCTGCCGTCTACTCACCTTACACAGTTTAAATAGGTCAATGTGCCGCTTACGTCCACAAATATTTCCCACCAAGTCCGATCTTCACCACTGTTGGTTTTATTAATATCACAAAATGGAGTTAATAATCTTGCTCTAGAAATTCTTTTGGTGACTTCTGTCAAGTTATAGAATCACCAAGAGTATTGCAATGCTATCTAAAGATATCCCAATTAGGACTTTTTTTTTGTCCAGAATCATTATAGAAATAGTATTTCCTGATAAAGAGCTGTCTATTCAATACCGCATTGAACTCAATGCTATGCTCCAAAACTTAGTGGTTTTTAAGAGCGATAAAATAACACACTGTTTTCGTCAGAATGACACGATCTACATTACTACTGTGATTGTCTCCGGCTTAACTCAATCACTAATAATGTTGATGCTGCAGGCTCCATTTTCGCTGACGGTCACAGATATTTTGTCTCTACCCTGGTTTTGACAGGACAGACTTTTGTTTCTAAAGACATTTCTGATGGAGCAACAGCCTTCAGTGAAACTATGCCTACTTAGCTCCATTGTCAACTTTAACATGACATTATTGCGTTGCTGATAATTCTGCAGCTTGTAGCCAAGATATGCTCATTATTTTCGAAAACCCCAACTCTTTTGCACTCAAAATACAGACAGAGATCGAGCTGCAACAGCCGATCCAGTCTCTTTTTATCTGAGAATATTGTAAAGGTAGAAAAGCATGCAGATTGTCATTCTGACAGAAAAGACTAGACTGCAAAGTCAACCTAATTTTGCAAATCATGGATACAGAAAGGTCATGATTTTTATATATATATATATATATATTGGTTACCGCACAGCTCACAGAAACTAACCCAACATCAGGGTATCAACAGTTAAGTGAATTATTTTCTTATATTTGTATTTTTTGTTTGTAGAAGAACAAAAATAGGCTGAAAATAGAGCTGCAAGATTATAATGACAATATCAAGGTGACTAATCCACCCTTTCTGACTATTTTCTAAAGTTGAAATGTCCTCTCCACTTTGTGATATTTAGCATCTCATACACTAAAAATAAATCTCAAATATGGGCATT
>NW_015112903.1:161805-165683 GCF_001443285.1 Poecilia latipinna
TTGTCGCAATTTACAACAACAGCAACAGCAAATGTTTGTAAGTTACATTTAATTTTACTTTTAAGATTTTTAAGTCAAGTATAATTCAAAATTTAAACCTGATAAAATGATGAAAAATCCTACTTAAATTAATGGTTTTAATATACCATTGTCAATCTAAACTTAATATTTAACAATTAATATCCCTGTTTTAATCCCTAGCCTCCTGAAATATACCCTTCTGAAGTCCGTCATGGCGCCCGAATGATTAAGTGATGCAGTTGCAAAGGGCTAATAGTTTGAGTCATGCAGAACTGATTTGACCGTTTCCATAGCAACAATAAGAAGCAAGACATTCCCTGTGAACTACAGACTCATTGCAGCTATGACCTCATCTATGACATAGATCAAAGAACATCTGAGGTTATGAATGCTTGGATCTCAAAACAGGAGGTTATATCCAAGCATCTCTTTGGTTCGTAGCTGTGTGTTTTTTAGCAATTTTACCTATGGAACAGATCGTAGCCACTGTGTTTTTCCCCCTAACTTTTAGTGCTGGATATTTGATCACCACAGGGGTAAGGACGATTTTTAATAAGATACTTCCTGGCGTAACATTTGACACCGCTAATTACAAGGACGAGTCGATTGAGTATGATGAGTTCGATGCCTACCTCTTCAACCCTTCCCCGGTTGTTAAACAAACTTCCCCAAAAAGCCAAAACTCTCAGCAAACTTCCCCGGCTGGGAAAGTTTGCTGTGGCCCATCAGGCCACTGTGGGAGTTTAAAGTCAGATGGTTCTGTAAACTCACAGCAAACTTCCCCGGCTGGGAAAGTTTGCGGTGAGTCAGACCATTGTGGGAGTTTTCAGACCGATCACTCAGATCGGTCTGAAAACTCATTTCAGACAGCTCTGTCTGAAACCTCATATCGGACGACTCTGTCTGAAATGAGTTTTCAGACAGATCTGTCCCCGGCTGGGGAAGTTAGTGGTGCAAAGGAGGCCGTTGAGACTAAAAGCTCAACCTCCGCACTGTCAAAAGCAGCATTGGAAGACCGGGCCCCAGAGCAAACGTCCCCGGCTGAGGACGTTTGCTCTGGAAAGAGGAGGCCCGATTACCAAACTTTAACATCTGTGCTGCAAAAAAGGGCGAAGGAAGAAGATATTTATGGTGTTCGAGCTCTGAATAAATCTAAATATGCTGCCTGCAGTACTTGTGAGGCCAGGGCTAAATATCAGCCTAAGCGTCATGATAGAAATTATTGTTGCTCGTTATCTTAACTTGATAACTTGAGCAAGACTTAGTCCACTCAATTTAGTCATTGTCCCCATGTTAAATGTGAGGTGAAGCCACAGTTCTTGGGACATTCCCAAAGAAAGTCCCAAGACATTCTTTGAGAAAAATTGCCTCTATCTCCACATTTATGAATGTTGGAATGAAATTTATTTAGTAAAGTTGGGGAAACATATGTTCTCATCAACCAATTGTATTGGATTAACTTGGATTGAGTATTGATAGATTGTGTCTGTGCCTTCAGACAGGCCCTCTGCCATTCCTCGACTGATATATTACATTTTAGATCTTCAGACTATGCCTTTCTTTTGGGTTCTGAGGATGTCTGGGAGCGGGCAGTTGGTAGAGCTGTTGCCTTGCAGCAAGAAGGTTCTGTGTTTGATTCCCAGTCCCGGTCTTTCTGCGAGGAGTTTGCGTGTTCTCCCTGTGCATGCGTGGGTTTTCTCCGGGTACTCCGGTTTCCTCCCACAGTCCAAAAACATGTCCCTAGGTGTGAGTGTGTGGTTGTTTGTTTGTCCTGTCTGTCTCTGTGTTGCCCTGCGACAGACTGGCGACCTGTCCAGGGTGACCCCCGCCTCCCCCCTGGAACGATAGCTGGAGACAGGCACCAGCAACCCTCCTGGCCCCACTAAGGGTCAAGGGTGTAAAGAAAATGGATGGATGTCTGCGAGCTCTCTTTGATGCTATTATAGAAGTGTGATATTAGGCACATCTTCAAATGATAATTCATTGCCAATTTTTCTATAGAAGAGTAGGTAATGTTAGAGATTTTTGGATACTCAAGACAAAACTTCTAATTTGCAGAAATTAAAAAAATATATATTTGGGATGTTGAATTTCTGTTTCAAATCTTCAATGCTGATCCCAATCCCTTTATCAAATAAGTCTGCGATTTTGCATAAGCTTTTAACATGTCATGTTTTAAAACCCATATCTTTCCTGCCTGGTTCAAATGACATATTGCCCCAGATCGGGGAAAATTGGGATAATATTGGTTTTTCATTTTTGAATTTATGTACATCGTACCATACTCGGATAGTGTTTTTAACAAATGGGTTTGAAGTGTTTTTTAGTAACTCTTTGTATTTCCTTGAGTATAGATATAAGTTTAGGGGCAAGGGAGTGGTGTTTGTATTTTCTATATTTACCCACAACAGAACAGTTGGTGAAAAACAACAGGATGCACTAAGAGCTGAGTTGAGTGTTGTTCCAAATGAAGTTGTTAAGGTTTTTTTTAATTTTAGTTTAAAAAAAAAAAAAAGTCAGGAGGATTAAGGGCTATAGCCTGGAAAAGATATAGGAATTTAGGAAGTACATTCATTTTAAGTATATTTATACGGCCAATCATAGATATAGGTAAGGTAGACCATCTATCAAGTGATTCCATTATTTAATTAATCACTGGTGTGTAGTTAGTACGAACCAGGTCATCTATTTTTGGAGTAATTTTAATGGCCAAGTAATTAAGGCTGTCTTTTGCCCCTTGAAATGCAGTGTGAATTGGCGGATTGCGTCTTTCAGCCTGATTTAAAAATAGGATGGCGGATTTATAACCAGAAATATAACCAAACTTATTGATAGTTTTAAGTAGTTGAGGGATTGAGCACTTCAGTAGACAGCATTAAAATAATGTCATCTGCAAATAGTCCAATTTTAGATTCAATGCTTTTTATTCTGACACCCTGTTTTGATTGTTCCTTATGGCAATAGCCAATGGTTCAATTGCCAGAACAAAGAGGAGGGATGAGAGGGGACACCCTTGACGTGTTCTCCCAGCTAGATTAAATGAATCAGATACAATATTATTTGTTATAACTGAGGCTGTGGGTTTATTATAAATTATTTTAATCCAGGTTATGAAATAACTACCCAAGCCAAATTGAGATAAAACATTGTATAGATAATTATGTTCCACTCTATCGAATGCTTTTTCTGCATCAAGTGAAAGTAAAGCTGTATCGGGATGTTCATATTTAGCATAGATTATATTCAGCACACGACGGATACCATGGTGGGCTTGCCGCCCCTTTATAAATCCGTTCTGATCAGGTTCAGAAACAGATGATAAAAATTTCTCAAGCCGAAATGCTAGTACTTTAGATATTATTTTGGCGTCAGAATTTATAAGAGAGATTGGTCGAAAAGATTCGCATCTGGTGGGAGGTTTTCCAGGTTTGGGTAGTACTGTTATGATTGCATTTCGTAGAGAAGGAGGTAATTCTTTAAGGGTATAACTTTCTGCAAGCATATTATAGAGGGGCTGTAGTAGTTTGTTTTTAAATATTTTATAAAGGTCCACAGGGATCGATCCCTTCCGGACCGGGTGTTTTTCCTGATTTTAATTTATTGCATTTGAAAGTTCATAGATATCAGGATATCCAGCTCTGATTTAACTGTTTCACTAAGTGTGGGGATATTTATAGAGTTAAAAAATGAATCAAGTGATATTTGTGATATGTGTCCTTTAGATGTATATAATTTTGAGTAATAATCTTTAAAGGGTTAGGGTATAATTGGGTACAGGGGCGGATCAAGAAAAATATTTATGGGGTGGCAAGAGGGTGGCAGGGACTTTTTCAGGGGTGGCAGTATATATATATATA
>NW_015112903.1:167673-168774 GCF_001443285.1 Poecilia latipinna
ATCTTTTTGAACAAATCTTTAAACTTTGAACAGGTTTCTGTTAGTGATTTAAAATTAAACTATGGCTGGGTAAGTATTCAAAAGTACCAAGGAAAATGGGGTGATCTGTAGAGCTTCTCCCTGGACCCCTGTGGTCGTAACACATAGGACAGGAGGCCATGGATTAACATATGCAGGAAAGTAGAGGCCAGTATCATTTAAATTACCTTGGGAAACAGGAACTTGCCGAGTTCACAGGAGATCAGAATCCTTCTGTGAACATCTGGGTTGTGTGAAGATTTTGAACCACTAACATTTAATTTACAAGATATTTTTCTTAGTTATAGATAGCATTCTCTGATGGAACTTGTATTACTTAGTTTTAGAATTAATTTAGACGATGATGAATGGATTTGAAAACTGTATTATTTCTGACTGTTAGAATTAAATGAAAATGTTTTGTTTAGTATTAGAAAATTACTCAGGATTTATGCTAAATGGGGTTTTGGAAAATGATTGTGTTAACTTGTATACTTAGGATTGAATATTATGTTTCATAGGTTAGAAAAAGGAATTGTACCTCATTTTGTTCTGTTGATTTTATGTGTTATTTTTGGTTTAAGGCAGGACTCAATCTTTTGGGGTGCTGAGTGCAGAAGAGCAAAACTGGGTTTGTTAACATAAACTTTCCTTAAACTAATTACAGAATTTAAGTTTGTTCCTGAGAATCTATGTAAGGAAAAGAGCGGGAGAGACACCAGTTTTCACACATATCTGTGAAATCCTTTTCTCAGTATATCCTTTATTTAGATGGTTTTAAAACCGCAGGAGTTCAGGATGAGGCTCTCCTCTTCGTTTGTTAAACAAAAGAGCAAATGGCCTTTGTTCACAGCAGTAAATTAGGGGAAGTTCTAAGTTTTTCTGGGTGTCCAAGGTAACTTCCAGTTGGTCAAGCGGAGGTACGCCTTAATTGAATATATTAAAAAGGAAAGACACACCTACATTATAAAAGTTCGTGCCCAGGAGTAATAATTCAGATAGCTGCCACTATTTTGCCTTTTTTGCACCAGCTCTCTCCAAAGACGCGTCTTTGCCTTTTTCTTTTCTATCTTTTTGTCTCAG